>NC_051237.1:1260000-1560000 GCF_015220715.1 Pygocentrus nattereri
AAGATACATCGAGGGCAGGGCCTCTATCAATATCAACAAAACATTCATACAGAATATGAATGCCCTTTCTCTACATGTCTTTTAGGGAAGAAGAGACCGAGAATAACACCACCATCATATGCTTTCAGCAGTTACAATGCAAAGTTGGGCCAAAGCTCTATTAGGACCGGATTAGTTTTACATGATGAGGTAGGGATGTAATGATTACCGGCATTTCTTTGTGATTTTACTCCCTTCCAAATGCACTATGTCAGTCATTTCCATGGACTTGTGCACTCACACTTCAGTAAAGATTCTGGTGGTTTTTATATTCCATAAAATGCCAGCTTCTTTTAAATCCGTGTGAATTAACATATAAGCGAAAATGCATATCCTGTGAAAAAGGAGTTTCATAATTAAGGAGACACTTGAAAAAGTGTTTGCTTGTATTTTTGGTGGCTAAAATCAAACCAGTATGTAAAGTCACTGTCCTATCTGAAATTTTAAATTCACATTTGCAGTAGCAAGATAATATGCATTTATTTTATTTTAATATTTTTGGATAATTCAAACAGAGTGTCATAACATGCTAAAATGTTATGAAAGAGATGGCAATATATACATATATCTCACACATCAAACCACTGATGCACTCCCTAGTCACTCTGCTCTCTCATTCTGGGTGAACTTTAGGCAAATGAGCTGAGCAGCGACCAATCATATTGTTGATATGTGGCATGGTAAACTCTCAAACACACACCAAGCAGGAGAGGTTGGCTGCAAAACAGCTAGTGTATTCAAAAATGTGGGACATCATTATGTTGATAATTTTAAGCTTAAAAAACAATATTAGGCCATTTATTTGTCTGTTTTTTCATTTGTGTATTTATTCATTTTTAGTTATTTAGAGTTTACCAATCCTGAAATTTGGGACTTATGCAGCCTCCCTTGCACCCTCACTTCATATGTCCCAGTTTATGGTTGTCTTTTAGATGCTTGCCTACATTTTGGAGAGTTTCTCTCCATAATTAGTCATCCATTATTGTCGTCTTCTAGGATCTGCCAGATTGTTTGCTTCTGCAAAGCTTACCAGTGCATTCTTGATTCTTAACAATGTAACAAGCGGCTGTTTTTCACTCCATCTCCGATTTCACTCCATCTCGGCCTGTTTCATTTTCAGCCTCCCCATGACCTGCTTTACCGACACTGACACTGACAGTGACTTCTTGCACAGTAGATATCATCACTTTTCTTTTCTTTTCTTTTTATTATCATCACTATCTACAACAGGTTCTGTCTGTAAAATCACACATCCTCACATTAGTATTCCAGGAGCAGCCTCAAAGGAAACTTCTCTATTTCTCTTGGGCCCTCACCTGCTTATAATGAGTTGGGGGAGCTTCTCATTGGGAATCCCCTGGTGGCTGAGTTTGGAGTGGAAGGGTGAGGACGTGGGATGTGGGAAACCTTCCAGTTAAAAATCAATGACTCGGCCCACTGCAGGTTTCCCACACAGAAATGACTGGAATATAGGTCAGGGCTGCCCATACGTATTCTCCTGCCAGCTCACTGTGCATCAACGTGGCCCTCGGAGCAGAGAGGGGATTGGTAAAAATGTAGATGCCTGGGTAATTAGATAACAAGTATGAAGAGGACCTCAAGACAACCTTCACTTTGGCAAAGCTTAAGTATCAATGCTTTCCTTCACTCAATACTTTACTTCATTTAAGACAAGGGGTCCATACAACAGGACTGACCTCATCCTCATCCACCCGGCTAAGGGCTTTTCACTATTAACTGATATTGCCCTTAATAGTCTATGGTGACCCAAGAAAGTATTTGCAATACTTATACATTCATTGTATGAGGAAACAAAATGTCAAATCAAGTAGTATTTGTTTTGAAAAGGCCTCTCAAAGACTGTAATTTTCTTTTTGGCAAGGTATTCTTTCAAAAATGCAGCTGCTGTGTTTCAGATTGTTATTTCCTTGAAGATTTCTAAGAAAGATTTCTAAGAAGAAGAAGGCTTCTAAATTCATGACTGCTGCAATGAACACGAGTTCACTGATACCAAAACAACCCCAGACTATGATGTTTCCATCTCTATGCTTTACAATAACCTTATTTCACTGTGATTGGAATTCATCTCCAGGCTTTCCCCACAAAAAGAGTCTACCATCAGTTTGATGCTGTGCTAAAAGTGGTCTTCTCTGAAAGAGTTCAAATGGGACGATTGTATAATCCATTAGTTGTGTCTTTTATTGTGTCTTGAATGTTTTGAATGGTGTGCCATGCTAATGTTAGCATAGTATTGTAAGTGTCACCATGTCCTGTCAAAGTTTTGGGCTCTGTAGTTTGTTTTCATGTAAAATAATGAACTGGGCTAAGAAGCATCTTTGCACAAAGATGGTTCTGAAATGGTAGACAAAGCATCACACTGAACACTATCTCTGCCAGTTAAGATAACCTGAACATTTAGATGCTTTTGGAAAACTGGGCCCTGAAAAAACATCATTCCGCTAAAATGTAACTGAACAAAAATAATACATTTCGAACATATGTTGCCTTATTGCATTTTTACTGGTGATCCCTTGTATTAATTTTCATTCCTCCAACTGTTTACTTTGGTCCTTGATTTATTCTCTACCCCTGATGTGACATCAAACTAATATTTGCTGGCTAAAAAGACATGTTGGAGCTTTCTTGGTGGGTGGGTGTGTGAAACAACCTTGACCCTTCAAGAAAACACAGAGCCCCAAGCTGTCCTGTCTTCGCCAGTTGCTCAGCATTTATGGGCATGGCCAACTTCGATTGGCTGATATATCAATGATGGCAACACCTGATTGGCTGGTTGCAGTCCTGTCTGGGTTCCTCCATTGTGTTGCAGACTGTGGGGGAATTCAGTGAGGTTAGAGATGTTGGGCTGTTTGGGCTTCATCAGCCAAAAGCCCCTGTGTCACGGCCAGTGGAGAGAAAAACAACCCAGATCCAGATCAAGCCAGATACCACAACATATTCATCCGGGATCCATGTTTTTTCTACTTTTTATGTTATGAATTTTTTAATTTGGCCTACAGCCATCCAGCCAAGGCACACGCCCTTCCTCAAATCACCCTCAGTTGTAGCTTAATCCGTGTGACTGTGTGTATGTGTGTGTGTAACGGTCCCAGCTGTCGTGTTGTTACTCATCCCTTCCCCCATTCCCCCATTCCCCTCCATGCAAACACCCCTCCTATTGTTCCCATTGAACACAGAGACTAGTGTTATTGACTCAGCATTGCACATATTGACCACTGCCTGGCCCTGCCCCAGTGCAGCCATCAGCAACGCACTCAACACCGTCCCAGCAATGTCTCACAAACTTGAATAGATATTTTACACTCTGCACAACAATAAATCACATACACACAGTTCACACAAACATAAGCAAAACAAACTAATTTTTAAACAATGGCAAGATATATACACTGCTCAAAAATACAGGGAACACTTAAACAACACAATATAACTCCAAGTAAATCAAACTTCTGTGAAATCAAACTGTCCACTTAGGAAGCAACACTGACAATCAATTTCACAGCTGTTGTGCAAATGGAACAGACAACAGGTGGAAATTATTGGCAATTAGCAAGACACACTTAATAAAGGAGTGGTTCTGCAGGTGGGACCACAGACCACTTCTCAGTACCTTTCTGCTTTCTGGCTGATGTTTTGGTCACTTTTGAATGTTGGTGGTCTTTCACACTCGTGGTAGCAGGAGACGGACTCTACAACCCACACAAGTGGCTCAGGTAGTGCAGCTCATCCAGGATGGCACATCAATGTGAGCTGTAGGCCAGGAGACAGGCCAGTACACTAGGAGATGTGGAGGAGGGCAACAACCCAGCAGCAGGACCGCTACCTCTGCCTTTGTGCAAGGAGGAACAGGAGGAGCACTGCCAGAGCCCTGCAAAATGACCTCCAGCAGGCCACAAATGTGCATGTGTCTGCACAAACGGTTAGAAACCGACTCCATGAGGATGGTATGAGGGCCCGACGTCCACAGATGGGGGTTGTGCTCACAGCCCAACACCGTGCAGGAGGCTTGGCATTTGCCAGAGAACACCAGGATTGGCAAATTCGCCACTGGCGCCCTGTGATCTTCACAGATGAAAGCAGGTTCACACTGAGCACATGTGACAGACGTGACAGAGTCTGGAGACGCCGTGGAGAGCGATCTGCTGCCTGCAGCATCCTTCAGCGTGACCGGTTTGGCAGTGGGTCAGTAATGGTGTGGGGTGGCATTTCTTTGGAGGGCCGCACAGACCTCCATGTGCTCGCCAGAGGTAGCCTGACTGCCATTAGGTACCGAGATGAGATCCTCAGACCCCTTGTGAGACCATATGCTGGTGCAGTTGGCCCTGGGTCCCTCCTAATGCAGGACAATGCTAGACCTCATGTGGCTGGAGTGTGTCATCAGCGTGTCATTCTGACTTTGGAACATTAGGATTATTAAGTCAGAACTCACAATGTAGATTAGTAGTGTTTTTACTCAGTCAGGACTTTTTGCCATGGAAATGGACAAGAAATATTCATTTTCACATATCCTCATACATACAGTACACTCTACAACAACTGGCACATGGTCAGAGGGAGGGTGGGCAACCTACCCAAGGGTGAGATGGGAGGAGAGAAGGACAAGGATCTAAATAAATAATCATCTTTAATTGACACAAATGAACAAGACAGTACGCCACCCTAATTGCTCAGAATGAGACACACACTGAGAAGAAAAGTTAGAGAGAGGTCAGAGGAGAGAGAGAGAGAGAGAGAGAGAGAGAGAGAGAGAGAGAGAGAGAGAGAGAGAGAGAGAGAGAGAGAGAGAGAGAGAGAGAGAGAGAGAGAGAGAGAGAGAGAGAGAGAGAGAGAGAGAGAGAGAGAGAGAGAGAGAGAGAGAGAGAGAGAGAGAGAGAGAGAGAGAGAGAGAGACAGACAGACAGACAGACAGACAAAGAAAGATAGAGCTGTGATGCTGATGGAGAGGGTGAGTGTGCTCAGAGCTGTAGAGCTGTGGCTGGAGCTGGCAGATCAGTCCTCGCCGACTGATGGGGCTGTATTGTCTACACTGGGGGCAGGAGATTGTGACTAATGAGGGGGCCTCACAAAGCCCCCCTACATCTCTCCTCTCCCTTAGACACCAGATCACCACTGAGACAGAGAGAGTGAGTGAAAGAGAGAGAGAGGGGAGGGGGGGGGGGGTGGCATGTTGTAAGGGTGGATTAATTGGAATTCGAGGCGTTTCAAGTGATTTTCTTGGTTTTTGAGAAGTTTGTAAGAGTTTTAGTTGAGAAAAGTCTAATTGAAGTTCTAAAATTGATTCATGTCAAAATCTTTTATCTTTTCTTCATCATTTGAACACAACAGCTGTTCTTTCATGATGAATGGACCAATAAAAAAAGACCTACAATAAAATCTTGCTACTTTAAAATACATACAGTACTGTGCACCAAAGACACATTTTCAAAATCTATTTATTTGTGTAGTTTGTGTTTATTTGCTGATATATATAGTGATTTTCTGGATGTTAGTGTGTTTGTTTACCCATCTCCAAGCGTCTCCTCGAGGAAGCCCAGTATTATATGTAGTTAAAAAGCAGCTCCTGGTTTGACCAATCAGGGCTTCAGTAAATTGAGCTCATGATGTAATTGATGATATTAACGAGTCTCTGTGGCGGCTGTGAAGGTGTAAAGGAAAAATATGGACCCAAGAAATTCTTGTTACTTTTTATTGTTTTTATGTTTATTTGAATTATGAATACGACTTTATTCTAATGTATATTGTGATAAACTCACTGCTGAGGTCAATTGTTTAAAAATTTGCTTAGATGCCTAAAACTTTCACAGTACTGTATAAAGTTGAGATTGTTTTTGCCATCTCCAGTAAAGCTGCTATTTTGGAGATGACATATTAGATACTAAAGTTGTAATATATTTTATGCCCACATTTGAATCAGTTATATTCTGTGCATCACCTTTTTTTCATATCGCAACACCAGAAAATCAGAAATTGAAGGAGTGTCTGTATTTACTGTATTTACATGAATATTTCTCCAGGCATTCCAGCCTTGGGCTACGTCCACTCTGGGACACTCTTCACTCTATAAATGCTCGTCATTCCTCAGCAATTCCAGAAATTCCTACAACTCCAGCAATGTGTATTACACTATGGGACACGGAGCCAACTTCGTACAAATACTGCATGCTGGCACTTGTAAATCTCAAATAGTTCTGTAAACACTGGTCTAAGACAGGAAGGTAGCACTAAATATGTAAACTATGTGGGATTTTTTCCTTATCTCAAATCAGAGTTCATATCTCATCGCAATTTTAAATATGCAGATTTCAGCACAATGAATGTAGCACTGCTTTACTGTAAAAAGAGAAAAACATGATCTAATCATTCTCTCTGTTGGCTAGCAAGTTAGCAAGCTATTTGAGGCTTTTTAAGGTGTAAGACAGTTGATGGCCCTCTTCATTCATGACTCCAGAATTGAATGGCTTTACCAGCTCTTGCTTTAAAATGTAAATGAGTCACGCCCAGCTCTCCAGTTATCTCCAGTTTAACACCCTGCTGATTGGCCAGAATGTATTACGGCTGCACAGCTTCATGTTTGTCTCCCAGTCCTTCCTGTTTGATGGCATAAAGAAAAAGCTTGATGAAAAATCTAAATTACCGTTTTGCTGTATCCCCAAAAAGTAAATAAATGTATGAAAAAGGACAAAAGTACAGACAACATTCTAGCTAAAACATGCCTGCTGTTACTGTTTTTATCTATTTACTCAGAACTTTCCATTTTCAGAGATTACATTGTGTCAAACTACAAAAGAAAGTCAGCTCAGCACAGTGTCAGGAAAGTGTGACGATTTTGTATGTATTCATAAAGTTATGCTAATTCAGTGGTTTAGAAACTTCCATTACTTGTAAGCTACATCGGCCGTTTGGTCAATGGACTACATTTGGAGTGAGGGTGAAGCATAAATGTCAGTTCTTGCCAAACTTTGTCTCAAAGGCTCTGCTGCTGCTTTTAAAACAAAAAAGCATTTTAAAAGTGTTCTTATTTCAAGTGTTCACGCCCAGGGCTGATTCTGGGCAAGTTAGTTTTAATACAACAGTCTTCTGAGCTGTGGATCAATTTGACAGTTCCATATGTAACCTTTCATTTATACTGTCTGAGGTTACTGACACTCAGACAGTGATAAATGGTTGTTATTGAATGTGCATGTCCTTATGTAGGAAAGTGCAAACAACAAGCTGTTTTACTTGAGGTGATGTTTTTACCATGTAGGACAGCAAAAGACACTCTCAAAAATAAAGGAAGCTGGAGTGATACCATCAAGGGTACATACAAGAGTTGTATTGACTCCACACACCCCGCCTCTTCTCCAGGCTATTTATTTGTGTTCTGTTTTAAAACATTAGGTTAAAAAATGAGACATACATGTACTTTTCCACTGGGACACATTTATTTAAGGTACACAATTGGATCTTAAAACCACTGTTGTACATTTGAGAGAACATTTACATTTTTTGTACCTTGATGTATGAAAAACATCCCTGCATAGAACCTTCATTTCTAACGGTGTACCTCCTTCACGATTCTTTACGTGGAAGCACTAGCATCACTTTCTGTTTCCTTCCGCTCTATTACGATACAAGACAAAGAGTAACATGACAAAATGAATAAAAGATAATATTACTTGACACAGTGCCAGGAACAGATTGCATTCACCCCAACAGACCACTGGTTTCAGGAGAATCAGAGATGGGTTCTCTGGACCACTCCAGCGCTTGAAATCAACATTCACATTTGACAAAATGGACCAAACTTTCAGGGCAAATTAAGAAGCTCAACAGTGAAAAAGCCCTTAAAAGGCCCAACTAGGCATTACCATTGCTGTTCTTTTCCAGTGCATAAAGGTTCTCCTTTAAGAACCCAGCAACATATTTCTCTTTAAATGTTTTCTTTAGAGACTTACAGACAAGGTTTTACACCTTCTTGAGCTTTCTTCTTTCATCCAACACTTAAACAGTATGCGACTCAGGCTGTTTTATGGGTGAAGCTGAAGAGAGTGAAGAAGAGTTCCTGACAGCCTCAACGCTGCAGGCTTCCACCGAACTCCATTCACTTCAAAGCCGGCAGCTTCACAAAGCCTGGCTTGTTTAAGGCTGGTTAAAGACCCAGCAAGCTGAATTGTCCCCCCAACCCGCAGTCCCTTAAAGAGTCTTAATGACTGTTACACAAAGTGGGCTATTGTACCAGCCACACACCATCACTGTCATTGAACAGTTACATCTATATGCTTTAGTAAATAGTCATTAAGATTGAGCTCTGAGCTGGTAATAGGGCCACAGTTGACATGAAAACATGCACTCAGCGATCCTCGTATAATAAAATCCAGCAACATCATGAGTGATCCACTAACTGCCTCTAATGGGGTTATCAGCCGCTGATGTTTCATCTCACTTCCCTAAAACGTGGGGATTTATTGAGGCCACACTTTTAAAGCTGCCGGGATGTGGTGGCTTTGAAGCTGTATTTGCATCCAAAAATATGGCAGCGCTGTGATTGTGATGAAAATAGAGTCATGTTGTGACAGTCTCCTGCTGCACTGCTTCCTCCTGAGCCAACAAAAAGACGCTTCCTCCTTGCTGGCTACTATTTTAGAGATAGTATTGTGGACAAAGAGGAAGCTGAGTGATGGCAGCTGGATTTATCAAACACACAGGCAAAAATTAACCAAATGTGGCAGTACCAGTAGATAAGCTGCTCATTTTAAGTGTTTTTTTTATTATTTGATTTGACCAAATGTCAAATTTACACATTTCTTCAATCTTTCACTGTAAAAAAACTGTGATTTAATGGAAATAAGTCACCAAGCTGCCTTAAAATTTGAGTTAAATTAACTTTTTGAACAGAAAAATTATGTCCTATGCTCTGCCAACATAATATTTGATGTTCAGTTTATTAAAAATGTAAAACAGCCCGATAATAAGTCAAGGACCAATTTTTACAGTATAATTTAGCACTGTAGTCATGAGGCCAATGTAGCTAACAACATAACAGATGTTAGTATCATGCGAACTGCAATGCTTAATCATCACATATGTGCCTCAAACTGTATCAAGCTGTTTAATTGTCTCAAATAGACTTCCTTAAGTGGATTCTGACACTCTTATCTTATAATAATAGACCAAAGGTTGTAGTGGTTCAAGAATGGAATGCTAAAAGCAGTAGTAGCTACTATCTTGAAGCCTGAATGTTGCCTGTGCTTTTGTCCCTTTTTCATACATAAAGCAGCATTTCCAATTTTTTTACTGATGAACCAAAATGAAAATTCTTGGCTGAATCCATAATTTATGACACATATAGCTGAAAACTGAAAGAGGCTATTAATACAGTATATTGTCAAAAGTATTCACTGACCCATCTAAATCACTGAATTCAGGGGTTCCAATCACTTCCATGGCCACAGGTGTATAAAGCCGAGCCCCTAGGCCTGCAGACTGCTTCTACAGACATTAGTGAAAGAATGGGTCGCTCTCAGGAGCTCAGTGAATTCCAGCGTGGTGCCGTGATCGGACGCCACCTGTGCAGCAAGTCCAGTCATGAAATTTCCTCACTACTAAATATTCCACAGTCCACTGTCAGTGGGATTATAACAAAGTGGAAGCGATTGGGAACGACAGCAGCTCAGCCACGAAGTGGTAGGAGATGTAAAATGTCAGAGCGGGGTCAGACATTTTGCTGAGGATGCTGAAGTCACCAACTTTCTGCAGAGTCTTATCTTATCTTATCTTAGACAATCACTACAGACCACTGAACTTCATGTGGCCTTCAGATTAGCTCAAGAGCAGCATAGAGAGCTTCACTGAATGAGTTTCAATGGCCGAGCAGCTGCATCCAAGCCTTACATCACCAAGCACAATGCAAATCGTCAAATGCAGTGGAGTAAAGCGTCACCACTGGACTCTAGAGCAGTGGAGACGTGTTCTCTGGAGTGACCAATCACGCTTCTCCATCTGGCAATCTGATTGAGGAGTCTGGGTTTGGCGGTTGCCAGGAGAATGGTAATTGCATTGTGCCAAGTGTAAAGTTTGGTGGAGGGGGGATCATGGTGTGGGGTTGTTTTTCAGGAGTTGGGCTCGGCCCCTTAGTTCCAGTGAAAGGAACTCTTAAAGCTTCAGCACCAAAAGATTTTGGACAATTTCGTGCTCCCAACTTTATGGGAACAGTTTGGGGACGGCCCAAAAAGCAGGTCCATAAAGACATGGATGAGCGAGTTTGGTGTAGAACTTGACTGTCCTGCACAGTCCTGACCTCAACACTGCAGGAAAGAGAAGTGAACAAACAGTATATTCAGTTCCTGCGTCTCATTTTCAAGTCTTTTTTATTTTTTGACACTTCCTTGCAGGCCTTCTTAATCATGTATTTTTATAGTCAGAAAATTTTGTCTTTTTTTCTTTTTCAGACAAAAATGATCAGTGTAACCCAAATGTTTTTTCAGAGCAATGTTTTTCTGAAGGCACAGTAAATGTGTTTTTGAGACACTACATCTGGCTACATGTCTCACTGTTGCTAAGCAACAATAGCATCATAAGTATCAATCTGAGCTGGCTGGCTGTCGTACTGATGTGTACAGGCAGAAAGTTCTGTCACTTGCTCCTTTGAGAAAGTGATGTGCTAGCTACTGACTTATTAGTGCGGGTTGCTGCTTGTAAAAACATGCTAAAAAAAAAACAAAAAAAACAAAAAACATTTATTGTTTCGACTGTTATGCTAATTATGTGATTTCGACTGCCCTTCTTTTGACTGGACAGGACAGAAAACTATTTGATAGCTTCATGTTGAACCTTTTTCAGCTCGGGCAACCTGGATCACTCCACAGATGACCATGCAGAACACATAAAGCACCCAGTGTGCAAAAAATGAGTAAATTGCACCTCTCTCATTGAAAACAATAGAAAAATAGGCCTCAGTTCTCAAAAAACACATGCAACTTGACCCCCTCCTAACATTAACTACACGAGTAAGTCTATTGTAGATTACTTAAGGCAAGTGTGAGATGATTTAGGCATGCATTTTGCATGATGCTAACCGTGGCTAAGCTTCCATAGCAAGCTTTTGTAGCAAGCCTCGAAGCATCAGACATGTCTTGCCTGATCGACTATGTTTGGTGTAAAAATTGTGCAAATTTGATTTTTTTTGTGTGACCGAATGGCTTTAAAGGAGCCGAATGCAGTCAGGAAAGCATTCGAGAGGAGAAGAGTGCTCCACACATCAACGCTGCATTTGAGCCGAGCTGCCATGTGGGATTCTCTCTCTCTGTCAGATTTCGGTCGGTGACCTACTTTGGCTGCGGTTCATGCTGAAGGGGGGAGAGCCTTTGACTGAGTCTTCACCTCCACAAAGGAGCCGATAATGGCCGGCGCCTGCTCTTCTGCTGCTTTTTTCAGTGCCACGAAAGGAGGATTTAATGAGAGTGATCAGTAGTGCCACTCACCTTCCACACGGAATAAAGTGAGCTGCAGAATTCCGCACATCTAGAAAAGAAAAGGGGTCTTGGGGGGGGTGGGCGGTGGGGGTTAAAGAAAAGCCGCCTCATCAGCGATTGGGAGAAAAAGAAGGTGCACACTCAGTTAAAAGAAGAGTGAAGCTAGCAGAAAGGGGGCAACAATGGAAAGAAGAAAGGCCGAGGTGGAAGCAATCAGGGGAAGGGAGTGGAGGAAGGGAATGAAAGGAAAAAGGAAAGGTAGCTCGAGAGAAGGGGAGAGGAGATCACTCAGATGGACTGAGGGAGAGAGGCTGAGAGAGAGATGCAGCCAGGAGAAGGTGGGTCTCATTACTGTTTATGCCAAGAGACACCACACACCCCTCCCCAAACTCTCCATAACCCACTCTATCACTCCGCTTAGGGCAGACTGAGTCGCACAAGGGAAGGTTCGCACTCTGTCCATTCACCATTAATTAGATTTAGCCTCTGTCAACCAGAAAGAGAGCTTATCTTCCCCTTCAGTAAGCTCAGTGCCTCTTAGCTCCACTGCTCCACTGCTCTTCCTTCCATCAGACTATAAGGGCTCAACAGCACTGACTCCTTTTCAAAAGTTTGGAGTCATATTATTGATTTTTGTTTTTTATGTACCGTTATATGCAAAAGTTTGAGCGGTCAAATAACATTTTGTTACAAACCCCTGCTGGTGACGTCCTGGATAAATAAGAATAGTGCATGGCCACGACTTAGTAAGGCATGGGAACAAAGTAATTAAGTGGTGGCAAGATCCTAATGCATGGTCACGACTTAGTAAGGCATGGGAATGAGATCCTAATGCGTGGTCACAGCTTACTAAGGCATGGGAATGAGATCCTAATGTGTGGACACAGCTTAGTAAGGCATTCCCGCACATTAGTAAGGGGTGGACATAACTTGATTATCTCATTCCCATACCTTACATGCCTTAAGTTGTGGCTACACATTATTTTTATTTGTATGGGATGTCACCAGCTTGGTTTTTTATTTTGTTGATTTTCTAGGTGGAAATAAGTTCACACATCCTGTACGGAGAAAACACCTCCGCACATTTTAATGCACAATTATTGTTTAAGTGCTGAATTTTACATATTGGGGAAAAATAAAGCATAAAATATGGCCTGTGCAAAAGTTATGGCACATTTTATGTTGTTTATGTAGTTTTTTTCCCCAACATCTTAAACTTAGCAAATAAATAGAAATTGTACATTTCTATTTGCTGAAAAATGTTATATTTGAGTTATTCTCTGTAGAGAATGTGTCAATTTATTTACTTAGAAAATCAACAAAAACGTGACTGAGGGGGCTCCAGTGTTTGCGCACAAATGTAGCTACAATATTAATGTACACTGATGCAGTCATGCATAAACTTTTCCATGGCAATAGCTGTGTTCATGAAAATGATTCACATATTTGAATCAAGTAAATTCTCTGGAGAAATCAGTTTTGATATTATATACTAGACACTGTAAGGATACATTCAGACCACTCAGTTCAATTTGATTCTTTATTGTGGATTCACTCTAGCACACCAAATGTGATTTTCAGATGGTAAAAATGCATCATTATTTTATTTATACCCTGATTGATTTTCATAATCTCTCATTTGTTCCACAAATCTCTGAGGTGGGCATAGCAACAGCCAAGTGGAATGAATGGTTGTATCTCAGAAACGAGTAGCAAATGCCAAAAGCTTTGTCCTCTGTTTTGTCACGTATGGTCCAGAATGAGCTGAAACTGGGCTACAGGCAAGTTTCAGTTCCCAAATGAGGCAGTGAAACTCTCCATCCTTTCACTTTTCCAAAATGGAAAGTAGCCCATGGCATACTTTGCCTTTCTCACATGAACACGGTCTGCCAAACTGTTAAAGGTTGAACATTCTGTGGCCTCTAGTGAGCACAGTTTTACCAGACTATATTATGGCACTTATAATAGGCTTTATCTTTTTGTTTTTTAAAACAGTGAAGTTTTCCTGTTTGTTGCTGATGTGTTACTAAACATACATGGCTAGTATAGTAAAGAGTGTTATATTTGCTGTCTATACAACAGACTGAGGTTTGATCAAAAGGTTTAGTCCTTATCTGGGCAAGCATAAGAGTCCTTGGGCAAGACTCATAACCCACATGTACACCGAACTCTGTAACATGCTTAAAAAACTGGAATTCACTCTGGACAAGAGCAGTTGCCCAATTCATCAATGTAAATATCATCATCGTCATCATCGGCGGTCACTCGTAGTCGAGTATGACTGTCCTCCTTCTTAGTCCTTGTGGGTCTTTAGATGGGCATAGAGGCCAATTCTGGACCCAATTATTCTTGTACAATATGGACAAGGGAATGTAGCAGTAGTAGATTTGGGTCTGGCCTGCTTGGACGTTAATCTCTCCTTTCTGAGTCTGTGTTTGACTTGGGCAGCCTGGCAGAGGTCAACGTTATACAGCGCAGCACCCTTTTGGACAAGATTTCTCCAGCCCAACCTGTCTTTTGTGGCATCTTCCCATGATTTAAGTTCTATGTAAATATAACTTGTCTTCATTTAACTGCTGACTTGCTAAAAGACAAGTAAACCAAAACGAAGAGAGAGTATGAGATTGTGTTATTTTAATATAGCACTCTTTGAATTAGGTTACAGGTTAGATTTTTTAGTAATCTGTGAAACCCTGTAACCCTCCCAATCCTGCTCATGCTCAAATGCATTCAGTTTTCTCTGTCATTTAAAGCTGCACTATGTAAGATCTGGGGATTTGGAGACCTCTTTGGTGAAAATGTGCAATTGCACACAAAGTAACATGCTTTGTCCTTTGGTCTCCCTGCCCAAGTGGATGAATCTGATGACTGCGACCATGTCGAAAGCGTATTTCAAAGAGAACTCAGTCAAAACTTGAAGGATGTGAGTGAATTATCTACTATTGTCTTCTTATCTTCATCACGAATGTTGATTTTGCATTCAAGACCTAAACATTGATTGTTTCTGAGTTTGTGCACGTGATGATATGTAAAAACATATGACGAGCTCCAAAAAAAAAAACCCTGAAATCTGACCAGACACCTCTGGCTTTTAAATGACAATTTCAAGCTTTACAGGGTGACTTGCAGTAGAAAGTCTATGTTTAGTGGACTTTTAGTCCATGTTTTTTCTCTTAACTTAGCATTACTACTTCTTTGACTTACATAGTGTAGCTTTAAGAATCCTCTGTAGCTCTGCCAAACATTTTTTCAGCCTCCTATTAATTATTATAAAACATTTTGTTCTAAAATCTGATTAACTGAGACACTGTCAGAAAAATACTCAGTATAGACACGCATTGGCCAACAATTAGTGATTTCTGTATTAATTATGTTAGTATGGCAACCATAGCCAGTTGTTAATGATCTACATTGCTTGATTGAAGAATTGTTATTGTGATTATTTGTAGTAATAAATTAAATAATTTGTTGATCGTTGATATATTGAGCCTAATTGTGTGAAAACACATTTAGCTGACTTCACACATTTAGCTGCAAACCAACTGCTTTTACTGGAGCTCAGTCTTATTTTATTGAAAACATTGATTGCAAACTTGTGAATGGTGATTCCAGACTTTTGAACGGTAGTGTAGATGGCTGCCTTGTTTCAGCTACACTCCTCCATTTTGTCTCTTTGTGCTGTGGGTGGAAAGGCAGCTTTTTCAAACCAGGAGCTTTCAGAGCCGAGCTGTATCACTTCAATGTGTCAGCATTGTTCATCTCTCTGAAATGCCACTGTCTGCGGCGACACACATCATTGTTAGAGCGATAGTGCGTTATTATACACAGACAAACTCTACGACAGCTGGGTGTGAATGGTCTGTGTGCCTGAGTAAGTGTGTGTGTGTGTGTGTGTGCGTGTGTGTGTGTGTGTGTGTGTGTGTGTGTGTGTGAGTGTGTGTGTGTGTGAGTGTGCTTTAGATAAAGCGTTACGAACAGTTCACTGGGGCAGTGCAGGCCCACTGGCAGTGCAGCTGCAGCATTAGTGGGTCAGTGTGCCATCATCCCATTCATCAGCATCACCGTTCACTCCCTCCCTCTCCCTTGCGCACTCTCTCTCTCTACCTCTCTCTCTCTCTCTACCTCTCTCTCTCTGCTTCCCCCCTTCACTTCGTTTCATTTCAGACCTTACATCGGGCTATATCTGCCCAGCACAACCGCATTGACCATTATAACAGGCCTGTTTGGGAACTCACAAAATTTCTTAATTAACTACATAACTTACTTACATAAAGTAATAAATGAGACCACCCCTTATTATTTAAAGGTCAAATTTAATTCTTTTCATTAGAAAAAACAGTTTGATGTTGTATGTAAACATTGTTAAAGTTTAAAAATGTTCCATTTATTCCCCAGATGTATATACATATATACATATATACATATATGTATATATGTATATGTATATAAAAGGAGTGTTTCAGCTCAACTGCATTTTGAATGAGGGGAGCCAATCAGAACAGAGCTCATTTACATCCATACACAGTAACAAAATAGCTTTTTTGGTACATAAAACCACACATACATCATAAGCTAATCTCAAAGAAAAAGTCCCAAAAATGTTGAGGATATGGGCCTTAATGTCTCGTCAAAATGGCCATTAAGTACAAGTTATTCATTTTTCAGGGGATATTTCTGAGAATTCTAGTTACAAGATAATCCACTTGCATAAGGAAGAGGAAAATCAAAGAAAAACCAAAATGTTTCCAAACCAGTTTAAAAATGATTAAAAGATAAAAGAGAATATGGGACGCCTGAAAACTGTGCAAGACCTAGTAGACTGTTTAAACTCTCCCCACCAGATAAACAGCACTTAAAGCTTTCATCTTCAAGGAAGAGAAGAGAATCAAGCTCCACTTTTGCTTCTGAAACATCAACAGGTGCTTCTGTCCATCCTTCCACTATGAGTCTGAAACAATGTGTAGTTGTCAAGAAGCTCTTACTGAGAAAAGGAGACAAAAATCAAAGAAGCTGGTGTTCTGAGAACCATGGACTGACCACTCCAGAGTCCAGACCTCAACATCACTGAATGTGTTTGGGAATATTTGGATTGTGCAGCGGAAAATGCAACCAACTTCTGAGACTTAACTTTGGAAATGTGAAATAAATATCCCTGCAGATTTCTTAGAAAACTAGATGCAAGTCTACTAAAAAGAAAGGAAGCTGTAATAAAGATGATAAACGATAAAGGTGAATTCACTAAATACTGAAAAGATATTGTCATTTAGTTTCTCAGACCTCTGTATAATTTTTTCCTGATGCAATAAAATGAAAAACTTGAATAAATGGGGTTTTCTCTATACTGTTCTTAGTTTCATAGCAGTCAATGAAAGCATTTACTACTGAATACTAAATCAGAAAATGAAAGGAAAAATGAAGAGATTTTGCAATCTAATCTCTATTTGCTTCATCTGTAGCATCTGTTGATTACCATGGACCAATAGTTCAACACATTTCCCAGCACTTAGTAGAAGGAAATTACTTACAGTAGCAGCATTTACCCTTTGGCTTCTGTTATAAGTGTGTTGCAAGACAGTGGGTTTTCCGGCCTTTTTGAAGCACAGGAAACTATTGTCTGTGGTAATCAACACTGATATGACACAATGTGGCAGATACAGCTTAAGTTGAAAAATTCTGGAGTATTCCTTTAATAACTTAGTTATATGTCAGCAGTTTAAAGGGAATGTTGTAAGTCATTCGGAGTTTGATGTAAAATTGTAAATCGTAGAGAAGCTACAGTCACAGTGGTGCTGATAGGAAGTATTGGCCTAAATTGAATTCATTGTAGAGGAGTGCTTGGAGGGCACCTGGAGACAAAATAGTACCCAAAAAATGAATTATTTCTGGTTCACTGGTGGTTTTGGATGGTAAATTAAATGGCTTTGTTTGTGTTGTGAACAATGTGACCCCTGATTTCCACCATCGCCATTGAAAACAATGTGAATTTCTCTACAATAAACCATTTCATGTCAGACTGCTTTGAATGACGTCTCAATGATTGAATTGTGCGGAAAATTTACAGGATTCATTTTAAAGGGTCTTTAAGGGGTTAATAAATACACAAAAAAATACAGCACTGAATTTACTTGGTTCAAATGTGCTTACATTTTTCAAATGAATACATATAATACACTCAAAAAAATCTATTGTACTTAGTTGACTTACTTTTGGTGATAATTGATGTGCACATTTTTTCATTCATTGCATTACGTTTTTCACTGTATATTACATAGCATGTTCAGCATGGCACTGATCTTATAGTAAAGCCTAGTATTATGCACCAACTTGACCTCTGACCATCATGTCTGCCCCTTTGCCTAGCTTAATTAGACACAACCTGCTGACTTATATATCACTGTTGTCGGAAGAAAACCTCGTATCTCCATTTTTGATGTTTTTAAGTTTTTGGCATAATTTGAAAATACCTGTTGTCCTTCACATTGTGTGTAAATTTCATGATGAATGGACCAAAAAAAATGACCAAAAATGACTTGGGAAAAAATTCTGGTTCCATTGACTTACATTAAAAGTAATGTAGGTTTTTTCCTATTCCTGTAAAGTTACCATTTTGGAGATACGAGGTTTTCTTCTGACAACAGCGATATGCACTTACTCAAAGAGAAACGCAGAATAAGGATATAAAGATTAATGTAAACAGTCAACTGTGGGTGCAAATCCCTCTTGACGCATGAGCATACCATTGACCCTATTACTATGACAACAGATGTAAAAGTGTCAGGGAGATCATGCAAATACAAACATGCATGCACAGCTGCAATATGCAGCTATTTAGATGCTTGTGGTTTACATACTAAAGAATTAGACCATGTCTACCATTCAAGTTTGTGCAACAGCAACAATAGTAGCAAAAATCGATGTATTTAACCACAAGAGAGGGGTTTAGCATTTTGGAGCTTTGTTTTTATTTTCTTTATAGTGATTCTTCCTTCGATTCATAACGGAGATCACATCCAGCCTCGCATGTAATGCAATTGATTACACATACATCAAGGCATGTTGTGTATTTTTTTTGCTTCAGATTGTTTCATCCTAACGGGTGTTACAACAGAATATTCAGGGCCTCTTTTGAGTGAATCTCTCTGTACAACCATTAGGAATCCCTGTGGTGTTAACCAGTCATGACTGCTAGCCTGGCACTGATCTGTAGGCTAATAAATACAACCAAACTAGCAATAGTGCACTAATGAAACAACTGTACCTCATCATAAAATCGCAAAGAAAATGGTGATTCAATTTTAATGCAATGCAATTTTTTTACTTTCCCAGGCACAGGAAAGAAGCCAAACTGAGGCAAGATATCTAGATGGCCAGCTAACTACAGTTATACACGGCAACAGCAGCTTTCTAGGAATAATGTTAGCTTTCTGGCTTTCTTCAGCATTAAAAAAAATGAAAACAAAAAATTTAATATTCTCCAAAAATCCACCCCAAAGCAGGTGTAGTTTAGTTATTCCAACATCAAAATACATCAGTTTTTTTCTAGGTTTTAAAGCAGAAAATTTCACTCTAGATACAGCCACAGCACTGCTGTAAGATTCAGGTAAACATGTTTACAACAGATGTAGCAATGGCTGAATTTTCATTTTGACTGGATCGTCCCTTTAAAGGTTCCAAGTGAACTCTCAGGAAGCTGTAAAGGGTACATATGAAGTGCATATGGGATCCGATGTGTTCTCTCAACGAGGACGTTTCCTAAGATGGCTCTCACTTCCTCACACAGTCACGAGCATCTGTGTGTGAGCGTATGTGTGTGTGTGTGTGCGCGTATGTGTGTGCTGTGCATGCATGTGGAGAGGCTGCTGTGCCTACGCTGAAGGTAAAAATATCACTTCTTCTTTCATCCTTTCATACATGTGAGCACATTCAGCAGTCCCCCCACCACACAGTCCCATCCTCATGCCTTCTTCGCTCCCAAAACCCATGCTAGGTAGGTGGGTGAGAGGGAAAAAAGGAAAAGGAGGAAAGGAACAGAAGTGGAAGAAGAGGAAACAGACAGGATGAAGCTGAGAAACATGGAGGATGTGGATGAAGATGAAGAGGATGTAGATTACCAATGGCAAGTGGGTGGATAGCATATAGGGATAATATACATAAGTTGGGTGTTATAGTAGTAATATACAGTGGTTGGATGGCATACTGGTAACACATAGCATTGGATGGCATGGAGTAACACACAGTGATTGAAAAATTGAAGATATTAACCTTTCTGCATTCCTACAGCTCTAAAAGGTCCCTATGACTGACTTATAATGTTATCTTCTATTGTAAATTACTCTATATTAGAACATCTGCTATACATAAAGGTAAATGTACCAGGGTGCTGGTCATTTATTCTGGTATCCATCAAATGCCAGTGGCTCACACACTAGCTGCTGTGCACATTACCTCCTGCTTCACCAATCCCACGAATCTACAGCTTGCCACTATTCATAGCACACATGTACATTCAGCCCTATGTGAGAAAGACAGAAAAGGGCAAAGCCCTGCCTCCTTCAGCCTGAGCTTTTCCACAACGTGCTGCACTACAGTGCCCAGCATGCACTGCAACGCAATGTGTGCTCTGACTCTTCTACCCCAACTACAATCTGTGGGACAACAGTTGCACTTCAGTTCTACACAATTCTATTCAATTCCACACCAGTCATATCAGCAAATACACAAGCTGTATTTCAGCTGCAGTTCAACCAACATAAATGCTTCGTCAGCTCAGCAGCTCAGGAATTGAGCCCAAGTATTAATGAACATGCAGCGAAGAAAGGGTGCCAGGTGTCTTAAGTTTAAGTAAATAGGTAGGTTTAAAGGACCTGAGTTCCTGGGGAGGACATTTAAATTGTGAGTATTTCAAGTATTTATATAATATTTCAAGGTTTATTACAAGTGTCTTTATTCTACTGTTTTTCTACTAATATGCTTGTTTGCATATTCTGAATAAACAGTGGCCAGTTTGGGTTATAGCACAATACTAATTAAAGATGACATAAAAACATAGGCGTTATTTGGCCCACTGATTTACTGAGCCCTTTTAGTGGTTGAGTTTGACACCCCTGCTGTATAATAAATAATGTATTTTAAGAGGTCTACATCATGAACTTCCAACAGTTCTTAGTTTTTGTTTTTTTTTTTTTTTTAGAAGAGTTTGATGTGCACTCTCAAAAATAAAAATAAATGACTAAGTTTTCTCTGTGGTGGTTCCCTCAAGGGTACATCTTCAGTTCCTTTAGTTAGGAAATATAACAATGTTCCATTGAAGTTATATTTTGAAGGTGTATTGACTCCACGCACCCCGTCTCATCTCCAGGCTTTTATTTTATTGCTCTGTTTTAAAACACTGGGTTATGAAAAGGAACAAATGTGTACTTTTCACCCATTAACTTTAGAGTTTTTAAGGTAAGGTAAATAATTGGACCTTAAAACCACTGTTGTACCTGTGAAGGTACATTTACATTGTTTGTACCTTGATGAATGAAAATGTACCTGCACAGAACCTTTATTTCTAACAGTTTACTAAGAAAATTGCTTGTATATGTAAAATACCTGCTCAAATAAAACTGAATCTGAATCTGAGTCGGTTCTGCTTCTGATTCATGTGCGCGGCTATGTGCAGACATGTAGCAGTGAGGTGCATGAGTTGAAGAGACTGGGTGGATGAGAAAAAATAGGGATTGAGCGAGGCATCTGCTCTCCATGTCCAGGCATCTTGAGTGGTTGTCCTAATTGAATTCACAATATCTCTCCTTGCAGTAAACAAACCATTTTTCTCATTTGGAGAAAACTGAGGCCCCACAGTTGAGCTGGCATGAGGGCCATTGTGTGGCTCATTAGCTGTTGTTGAATGAGGGTTAGGTGGCAGATAATAGAATACAGAGGGCAAATAAATCCACCTCTTGTTTTGTGATGTAAACAGCTGACTTGCTTAGGTGTGGTTGGGTCATGATGATTGGTGAAATTAGGTGAAAACCGTTTAGTAGCTCACCCTCGTGGAATAGTTGCGCATTTGCTGGGATTAGGAAATACCCGCGTACGTTCCAGACTGTAGTGGCTAGCTGGCATTTCTAATGGAATCTCTCTGACCTTCCTCTTGGGATTTCCCCCAATACTTGCTGCCACAGCTTGCCATGGAAGAAGTTTAAAAAAAAAAGGAAAGCAAAAGCAGAAGAGAGTGAAGTGACGAAGTGAAAGTGAAAGCCACAGCCCTGCATGAGTAACACATTAGAGTAAATGATATGATAATGAACTCTGCTTTGGGATTTCCTGTAGAATCCTCGCTGAGGAAAGCACCTTGCGCTGTCACACTTCTCAAAAGGGATGGCAAGCGCACAGTCAGGGTCTGCATTAGGAGGTGAGGCTGCCATTCCTGTCCTGCTGGGGATTGCAGGTGAATTCCAGCTAAAAGGTCATTTGCGTAAGGCATTTCTCCACACAGGCGCAATATGCACAGTAAAAGCACAACCTGAAGTGAACCAAGGATTCACAGTTCAGTGGATTAAAGTCCTTTTTGGAAATGTTTGTGTGGCTAAACCTTGAGGAACCATGCACTGTCACCCATACTTTCCGAATGGGGAATTTGTCTGTATTTTTCTAAATTTCTGCAGAATGAGGTGAAAATAAAGTCATTCGGATTGGTTTGATTGTGATAGTTCATTGCCGAGAAACTTACCGACTCAGGCTTCTTTCACATTAGGTACAAGGAGTCTCCAGTGGGTCTACAATACAAATATACCCAATTTATTTAGTACACAAAATAATCAACAAATCTATAAATGTTTTCTTGTAATGCTTATTATGGTAAAATAGGCCTAAACCCCAAAATAGAGGTTTTGTTTGGGAACAATTTTTCCCTCTCTGCATGTACCTTTTTTCATGAATGTATTTTTAAAAATTATATGTTTTAAGCCAAAATCTTACCACAGAACTGCTGTAAAACAATGTTTCAGGCATGAAACAGCATGTTGATGTCCATTTTGTGCAATAAATTTTAGTGAGGGAGCTTTTAAAGGCATTTTTAGGTTTCAGGTATCTGGTTCCTATCACCACCACATGGAACATTTCACATCAAACCACTTTGAATGACTTTGTTTACATCCTGAACATTTAAATATGCAGAATTTTAAAAAAATCCCCTTTAAATTTGCCACAAGGGGTTCTTTGAAGTAAAAAAAAAAACACTTTTAGTTCCCTAAAGAACTATTTTTGTAAACAAGGTATGAAACTGTGAAAAACCTTTTAAAACTTTAATAAACATCAACATAAAGATTCTATCCTAGTTAAAGATGTACATGTAAGACAAGAACCGTTTAAAACAATTTATCTTTAAGAATTCAACGATATAACTATCAGTTTCTTAGTAGTTTCCAAACAATGAAATGATAAATCTTGAGATTAATGGCTGAATAATAATCCTATGGTTTAAAAAGTTAATACAGCTTCTTTTCAGCTGGAAATGATGGACGATGTTTTCAAGAAGCAGATCTGGGTTAAGGCCTGGAGGGTCTGAGGGGTGCAGGAAAAGATTGGGAGGGGGTGGGGCAGCATTTAAAACAACAACTGTCCGTCCATCTCCCCCAAACCACCACTCATGCTCACTTTGGGGGGGCGGGGTTGAAGTGTCCAGCCTGTGACCTTTTGACCCTAGCAGCTCCTCACTAAAGCTCAAAGCTAAAGTCAAGATTTTTTTTTCTCCTTCATCTCTGTCCAACTTGGACATCTGGCAGAGGAGGCCGAGCCATATGCTCACATTGTCTCTAAGGTTTTTGGTTTTCCTGACTGATCAATAGCAGCTCACAAATTGGAGATGTGGCCTCCATTCAGGTTTGGAGTAAAGCTGGACGGCATCTTTAGAAGAAAAAAGACCACTTTGACCAAAAAAGAGGAAACACATGGAGCGATAACTATAAACACATCTACACAAACAGCCGCTGTATAAAGTCCCAACTTAAGTTCTTGGGAATTTTCTAATGATTGCTTCACACTTTGTGCTGAAAGGTTATAAGGAAGTGTTTGCTTCTACGGAAGAGAAGGGAAAAATCCTGATGTTGATTTAAATAAGTTTATTATTTAACTTTATTATTATTATTCAGTCGCCCTGTGATGGACTGGTGACCTGTCCATGATGTGGCCTGCCTTCCGTCCAATGACTGCTGGGATAGGCTTCAGCTTACACGTGACCAAGAAGAATAAGCGGCTTAGTGTGCGTGTGTGTGTGTGTGTGTGTGTGTGTGTGTGTGTGTGTGTGTGTGTGTGTGTGTGTGTGTGTGTGTGTGTGTGTGTGTGTCTGTGTGTGTGTGTGTGTGTGTGTGTGTGTGTATCAGTTTTTAATCTGAAGACTTATTGCTACTATAAATTATGCTGTTACATTAGTACTAACTATCAAAAGTAGTTCAAAACCACTTTTCATATGAATAAGTTGTACTATTTTAATAGAATGAAAACAATGCAGAACTAAATACTTTAAACTAGATAAAAGTTACTTTTAGATATTTTATTCAACAAAATCAATTCAAGTCCATGTATTTTGGCAACAACAGGAAATCATTCTGGGATAAATAAGATCCCGTAATTAGGGGCAGGAGTAGGAATTTTGGATCTCTTGCTTCATTTCATACCAATATTTTCATAACCCTACTCTTATTATTTTAATATGGCTTCAGAATTTCTCAGCTTCCTTTGCACACAGCAAGCTGTGAACAGGAATAAGTGATGTATCTACATACTGCATTCAACTGGCTGAAATGTTTTGAAATGCTTCTCACCAGCAATGCATTTGGGCTTTGAAAGCAAAACTCAATAATGGAACTATTTTTTGGCTACTACAAGATAGATACATTATAGATAGGATAGATACTTTATCCAGCTATAGATCATTAAATTCAATGACAGAATAATGAAGATATTCTGGTTTGAATTCATACTGGCTGAAATATTGTCTTTTAGCATCCATAGTGAAGACCGAGCCACTTTCTGTTTCACCTTCAGGCTAACTTTTCCATTTCTGTGGTCGAGAGAGCACAGAAACAGAGCACTGTTGATTTATGAGGGAACTCATACATTTTCAGCATGACATTCGATTTTCCTAAAAGCCTGATTTGCATTTTTGGTGGCATCTTCATTTGAATTAAAAACTAAACTCTCATTTTTCATTTAAGCGTTTGAATTCAGAATATTCCAGTAAGCCTATAGTCACATGAGAAAACCTTTGTGGGCCCCCGTCTCTCAGAATCATCCTAATCTTCCTCTCCCTTCTGTAATTAGCTATTTATAGGAATTTTCTGTCTAGTTAGCTGCCTTGAGATGTGATTGTCACATTTGAATTATATTATGGCATTGTGAGTATTCATTATAGCAGAATTAGTCTTTGCAGTACAATCTACAGTCTGTGTTCTTCATTCTTGACACTTTTGTCCAAATATCCATTTAATTTAGTTATTTTTACAGCTTCCTCCTAATTATTTGCAGTTGAAGGGTTTTGTTTCAAAATGGTTTGTAGACTGCTTTAAAGAATTTTCTTATTCACAGTGTCCTAATTTCATAATGCAAGCTGTTTTAAGAGCTTTAAATATATAGAAAATATTAATATTATGATTAGTATCCACCTATTAGAGGAATTAACGTATTTTTCGTTTTACATCAGTTGATATTCATTTTAAAACTCAATATATCCTCAATTGTTACAAATGGACATATAGCATTCAACTCAACATACACAATGTATTCCCTGTTGTTGGAAGAAAACCTCATATCTCCAAAATGGTAACTTTACAAGAGAAGGAAAAAACATACTTTGCTTTTAATGTAGGTCAATGGAACCAGACTTTTTTCCAAGTCATTTTAGGTAATTTCTTTTGGTCCATTCATCATGAAATTTATACACAATGTAAAGTGCAACAGATACTTTCAAATTAAGCCCAAAACTGAAAAACGACAAAAATTGGGATACAAGCTTTTGTTCCGTCAGCAGTGAAATACAGCATGGTACTCAACATGTAACCCAAATCCTAGTTTTGATAGATGTGCTCGTTGCTATTTTCAACTGATACATTTACTTCTACTATAGTACATTAGAGAGGAAAGGAATCTGCAGTAACACTATAATAAAAGGCCCTTATGAATGCCTACTTAACCATTATCTTGGAGTTTATTCATGATATTTAATCATCATATAAGTGTCCATTTGAAATATTAACCATCTACTTAGTGACATACAAATAGTTAAAGCACTGTAAATGCTATTTATGAATGCATTATATTTAAATGTAATAAATAATATGATATATACAGACATAGTGAAGTAGTACAACCGAGGGGCCTCACCCCTGATTGGCTGCAGGAATGCAATGAATGATTATTTATGTTTAAAAAGTGTTTTTTTAAGAAAGGTTTATTCACCACAAAGTAGCTATCATTAACCACCATCAACAAACTGACTTTTGAGCCTCATCATTTGATTTTAAATGAAAAGTGCATTAAAAAATAGAGCAGCAGCACAGCTTGATGTGCTGAGATGTTCCACTGCAGTTTGATAAGCTACTCAGTAATGATGTATTTTTGAACACACATGAGAATTGGGGGGTTAACTAATATTGCAATATAAAGTTGAAATTACCCATCTTCCTCTCTCTCTCTCACTCTCTCTCTCTGTCACACACACACACACACACACACACTCTGCTAGCCTCCCCTCACCCCAGCTTGTGATGCTCATCAGTCGGCTTTCTGGAGAGAGAACAATAGGGCCTTTTCAGGATATAAATCTCACTCTGTGTTCAGGCATGAAATCTGGGCAGGCAAACAAAAAGAGCCATTGACTCTCATTGGGGATGAAAAAAAAAGGCGAGAGATAAGATGCCCCACGTAGAGCATCGCTGAAACCAGTTCACTGCCCCTGGGCCAGAGCCAGAGAGAGGGCAAGATGGAGAAATGCTGTTAAGAGTTAGAAACAATCCAAAAAACACAAAGAAACAAACAAAAACAGCGAGGGTAGTGGCCCACTCACTTCTTCTGTTTGTCCTCCCCCTGCACTCGTCCTGATATCTAGGGCGCTCTTCTTTCAACCAGGCTCTCTTGAGCAACAAAACCTCCTGCACATGAACTTTATGGGGTTGAGGCTGAGTTTAAAAAGGTAAAAGTTGAAATGGCTCTGCAGAGCTGACTGGAAGCAAACACAAACAAGCAGTGTACTAGCGCCAATGTGGTCATCATCTAACATCATCTACGTTCATTATTACTACTAAAATCAATCATGAACTGCAGCTCATGTGCTCTGGACAGGCTGGACTGCCCAAAGAGTGGCCTGCAGTTGATCCATTGGGACATTTGTTGTTGCTTGATTTGATAGAGTAAAAACAAGTAGTGGCTGAAAAGGTGTTTCAATTTACTCTATTTAAATGGTAACGTTTCCATTTTTGATTTTTAGAGCATTCAACATTACAAACATGGAAGATCTGAAACAAATGCTGTGCTTTATAGTGTCCCAAACTAATGCAGCAGCCAGTTGCAACATGTTACGATGTTAGCTACATTGCAATAGACTGTGATGCTTAATACAATATGGTCTATTGCTACAGCCCTAGTACTGTTAATGATTAAGACAATAATAAGGTAATAAAAATAACTCAATATATGCAATTAAAGTGCTTTTCTATCCTCCTGTCTTCTTGGAGGCCCAATCAGTCATGAAGGGGACAAATGTGAGTGGGAAGTATTCACGAAGGGCCTCTTGACCAGGGAACCAGATTTTTTCACATATTGATTCTTCAGTGCTTCTGGTATAAAATGCTGATGAGTCTATTGTCTCTCTGTCTAAACGCTCATGTATAGCTCCTCCGCCCTCCTGTCCCCCTCCCTGCCGTGGCTTTAACAGTGGTGATGGGGAAAAGGTGTGTGATAAGGTGTGTGATAGCAGTTCTCAGCTCCTCTGCCCACTCCTCCTCCCGTGCCATCAGAGGCCCATCAACATGCCCATTCACATTCATGCCTGAGGTCGCATTTATCTCCCCTCTGATAAGGCCGCTCCGCAGGGACATTAAACACCAACACAATGAAGACTCTCTGACACTCCAGAAAACGTGTGAAATGCAGGCTCCTCCGTGGAGGACCGCAGCTATTTGCTTTCACCCCGACTCTCCGACTGATCTCGTGACAATGAGGCCCTTTCACACCAGCTGATTTGTTGGGGGGGGGTTGTCTGAAGCATACAGATTGAGATGATGTGTCCTGACCCGTCATCAAGAAAATAAACCACATCACAAAAGCTCCGGGCACTAGGAGACTCCACCCCCCCCCCACCCCCCCACCTCTTTCACACTCGACCCCCAACTCTCACCCCCCTTCTCTCTCTCCCTAAGGAAAAAAGAAGTGACTGTTTCAATACATGAGTTTATTCATGACATTCCCTCATCTGACACACACAAAAAAGCATTCTAACCCCATTGCATTGCAACCATTCTGAGAAAGAGGCAAGACGCAAATGAGGTAAAAAAAAAAGAACGAGAAAAAATGCATGCCTCGCATTCCTCCTTCCGCCACAGACAGTAGAGACTTTATGTCATTTGGCAGGGCCAAGGAGACGGGACAGATAGAGAGAGAGAGCCTGAGTCAAGACCCATGAACAGCATCAAAACTTCTCAATGCTCAGCAAAGACACAATCTGACCAGTTTACTTTTACAATTTTGCCTGCATTTGATACTGAAGCTTAATTTAACCCATTCAAATCCTCGGCTTATAGATCTTAAGGCCCATGTGTCAGGATCCAGTCCTCCTGGGCCAAAACACTGCAGACTTTAGCACCATACTGCCTAATTAAACATGCCAGGTTCAGCTCATCAGCTAATTCGCAAGCCCTTCTCCACTGCAATTTAGCCCAGAAGGTCCCCAGTTTGACTTGCCTGTCTTAAGGCTTATTTTTTATAATAAGTACATACTGGAGAGGCTATTTTGGATGTTTGGATAGATTATCATTCGCCCAGTTCACAAGTGTAGCTGAAGTTACCAGCATTTATAGTAAAGGACATTTATGTGTACACACATTTGTAGGCCACTCTAATATACACATAATACAGCAGTCATGCCCTGTAAGGACACCAGGACAGTTTGGTGATTTCCCAGCTCAGGCTGACTTGATTCATGAACACCAGGAGTAGTGGGCGTGTCAGAGCAGGGAAATTACCAAAAATACTCCTGCACTCCAGCCCCCCAGGATAAGGACTGATAACCCCTGCGTGTTTACGGTCCTGTATGGACGTAAGCCATGGAAAACTGAAAGTGAAATCATCCAAACAGTTCACACCTAAGTTCAAAAACTTCTTTGTTTGTGTTTTGTAGTCTAATATTTCCACTAGACTGTTCCAAAACCTTTAACATGGCTCAACACAACTGTACACCTCCATATATACATTATTTTCTGGATATATACATGTAGTACTTCATTTATTCTCTATAATCTGATATGTCTGGACACCCATTCCTGTCAGGTAGAGGAGAAAAATCCCCTACGTTAATATATTGATGCAGTATTTCGCAATAGTGACTAATTGTCTGAAAATATTGACATATGTTCTAGAAATCATGACTTTTCTTCATGGTTTTGAGATTTTAGGTTGAAATAATGTTTTTTTTTTTTTACTTTTCGAGATCCTAAGACATTATTTTGGTATAATAAGTCGTTATTTTTATGTAATAAGGCATGATTTCAATACATTCAATATTGTAAGAAAATAAATCATCACTTTGACATAGTAAGTTAGTATTCTAAGAAAATAAGTCATTATTTTGACACTGTAAGTCAATATTTTGAGTAAATAAGTCATTATTTTATAATAGCAAGTTCATTTTCTCAGAAAATTAGTAATGATTCTGACATAGTAAGTCATTGTTTTGATATAGTAAGTCAACGTGTAAGTTTGAGAAAATAAGTCAGCATTTTTGACATAGCAAGTTCACATTTTGAGAAAATAAGTCGTTATTCGGACCCAGTAAGTTCATATTTTGAGGTATTAAGTCATTGGAGACCGGGTCCTCTCTGACTGGACTTTCCTATTTTACTACCAAAGTGTCCCAACAACTTCAGCACAGCTCAACAGGTCCAGCTCTTCCCACTGGATCTCCAGGTTTGATGCCATTTTCTTCCCAACATAACCCCATAACGAGCGCAGAGGAGGGACTCAGCGGGGGTCTGCTGGAGGGCGGGGGGCCTCACCTCTGATTGGCTGCAGCGACGGGGGCCACGCCTGTGGGCGGAGCCCGGGGTTTTCTTGAAGCGCCGTTCAACTGGTGTTGTTAGTAGTGGAGCAGCACTCGGAGTGAACGGGTGGAGGAGGACGCGGAGGGAGAGAGAGAGGTTTACAGAAGAAAAACACTGAGAAAAAACTGAGAAAACCTCGCACCTTTGGATGCACAGCAAGCCCGCGGCATTGGATTTACTGCTCACTGCCCTGATTCGGTTTCACTTGCTTTGAGACGCACACAGCCCGAGCGAAGATGGGATCCCAAGCTTCTAAGGGAGGAGTGGCCGTGGAGGGCAAAGCCGCCGAGGCGTCCGCCGCCAAGACGAACGGACAGGTAGGTTTTTCGGGGCGCTTTGGTTTTTTCCATGCTGGTTTTTATGTGGAGAAAAGGCGGTTCTCATTCCTCCGGGCGCATTTCGGGTGCTCAGCGCGCGCTCCCCCCCCCTCTCCGCACGCGGGAGAGTCAAATCTCCGCCGTCCCACCCACCCGTTGCACCGTGCAAGGGCATTTAATCTCGCGCACGGGGCATTTAGTCTCATGCATGGTGGTTTAATTGTGATCGGTTCGTTATAAAGACGTTGAGTGCGCGCGCGTTCACGAGCGCGTGGGAGGATGCTCCGGGCTCTCATTAGCGGCACTGTCTGTTTTTCTAACGCAGTCGAAATTAATTTTTAGGATCATTTTTGAGCTGAGAGTCGCGTTTACGTTTTTTTACTATTAAAACGTCGAATGACGTTAATCGAGGCTTAAATTCCTCCAGGCTCCGTGTTGCAGACGCGCGCGCGTTCAGGTCTAGACACCAGACTCAGTAGTAAATCCATCACAACCGCACATGTGATGAATAAAACTGCCGATGTTTTTACTCAACAGGGGGTCCTGCTGGGTTTCGTTTGTCGTCCACGAGCGCTGTGCTCGTTTTTTCTGCTTTTTATGGCTAACTGGTCGTCGACGAGGACGTCGAACGGGAGCGAAGCGCAGTGAAAACGCACCGCGCATCGATCCGATTCAGTCTTTTGTCTGAAAGCCGCCGTCTCGACCAGTTTTGGCTGTTTCGTGTTGTTTTGTCGCCCCTTGTCGGCGGGCAGCGGTACTGCAAGGCGTCACCTCCAAGACTTGCATTGTGTACGTGATTGGTCAGCCAATGTGGTCGTCGACGACCAGAGGAATAAAGATGACCCTTTTCCCCTCCAAATCCTAGAAATAGGTTGGATTTATTTCTATTCAGGAAAAAAAGTCATATATACCCACACCTCTAAATATAATCCATGTTTGTTTTCCCTCTCCAGGAGAACGGCCACGTCAAAACCAACGGCGACGTCTCCGCCAAGGCGGAGGGAGAATCAGCTGCCACCACCAACGGCTCGGCTGAGGCGGCCAAGGAGGCCGAGGCCGGGGCTGGAGATGCCATCGAGCCCGCGCCAGCCGCCGAGGGAGATGCCGCCAAGCCTGAGGGCGAGGCCACCAAGGAGACCCCCAAGAAGAAGAAGAAGAAGTTCTCCCTGAAGAACTCCTTCAAATTCAAGGGCTTGTCGCTGAAGAAGAGCAAGAAGAGCGCCGAGGTGAAGGAGGAGACCAAGGCCGAGGAGGCCACGGAGGAGAAGGCAGAGGAGAACGGAGCTGCAGCGGCCGCCGCGCCCGCCGAGGAGAAGAAGGATGAGGCCAAGGCTGAGGAGACCCCCGCCCCGGCTGAGACCCCCAAGGCCGAGGAAGCCCCGGCCAAGGCAGAGGAAGCCGCCGCCCCCAAGGAAGAGGCCGCTGCTGCCGCCGCACCTGCTGCTGAGCCCACGAAACCCACAGAGGAGACCAACTCCACACCCGCACCATCCGAACAGAAGGAGTGATTGTACTTCACAAGGACTTTGTGAACTGTTTTTCAAGAAAAAAATATATATATTTATATATATGTGTATATGTATACATATGTATATATACATGGATATATGTATATGTATATATACACATGTATGTGAAAAAAAAGAAAAAAAGAGAGACTCCTCGTGCCACTTTCTTCAAGATTAATATGAAATGACAGACTAGATTCACTAGTTCACTTCCCTAATAATGGCTCAAAGATCCGGGACTCTGAATTTAGGCTTGGAACCGGGACGTCAACACTGGAGCAAGACAGAATGAGAGAGAAGAGAGTTCGAGGATGGGATGAAAAAAGACGAAGAGGCATCTTTCAAACCCATCACCACAAAGATGCTATAATATATAAAAAAAACAGAAGTGCAAGATAAACATCACCACATAATAATGACTGTTAAAAAACGGAAAAAAAGACTTGCCAACTTTCTACATTCCTATATTTTAACCCAAATTTAAGTATTTTGTGGTGTATAGAGAACCATTTTAAATATCAGAAGGCTTTGTCTTGTTTGTTTGAAATCGCATTTTAATTTTCATCTTGGCTTAAAAAAAAGAGAAAAAAAACACATTTGAGCTTGCTATGTTCACATTTGAAGTTTTAAAAGAAAGCAGAGTTGTTATGTGTTAAATGTGAGCCTTGATCTGCTTTTTGTCTCTGTAAATACATTTGACTGATTTTGTTCTTTATTTTGCTAATGTTAAAAGATGTTACTGGTTTTATTGTAAAGTTGATAATGGTAAATAAATGTTGGTTACCTAATGAAGGCTGTGATGTGTCCTTCTCCTTCATGATAGGCTGGGATGACAAACTTTAGCAGAGATATTGAGCACAAAATGGACGTGGAGTTCAGTCATGAGGGAGCAGTGAAGTGTGGAGATTTAAACGGCACACGTACAGAGTTATGAACGCAGTATAAACCCTAAAACCAGAGCAAAAAGGAAAACTTCATACGGTTGGTATAGGCAATAACTTGCGTCACACCTGTGTGACTTCTTTCCGACATGTTTATTTGTGGGCATCCCTGTAGGTAATGTAACAGGCCCACAGTGGTCGTATATCACAGTGTTAAATGCCAAATGCAGATTACAGTCACAAGTAATGATAAACCAGCTGTAACATAACAACAGAGGCCAAGAATCTAACCTATCCAAGCAAGATTGATTCATTAGACGTTTTATAGGCCTTTGAGACTTCTGCAATAGCCAAAGAAACCATAACCAGTAAGGCCCTGTTGATCATAAAGGCCTGTAGACCCGGTTTCAGAGCCATGAAGTAGCCTGAGATACTAAATATGAAGGATGTTTTTAGAGTTTATTCGTGCTTCAGATCATTAAACAAAAGAGCAAAAGAAAAATGTTGTAATTATCATGTAATATAGCATCAATAACGCTTTCATTACTGTAAATGATGTAAATTGATGCCTCGTTCAACCACAGAATTGCAAAAGTGGCAAGATTGCTATTCTGATCACCATTTTCTTACAATGGTGGTTGTTTGTAACAGATTCTTGAAAGACATGGATTCACCGGTTGCTGTTTCTGGAGTGGTGAGGATTCTTATTGATGAAATAAATATGAATCCACGTATGGTGTATGATACAACAACACAGATATGCGTATCAACAGTATATGTCTATTTGAAACACAGCTGTTTATCACATCACATCACTATCAAACAGCCCCCCCTTAATTCCAGAAATATTTTTGTTCTCAGTGCTGAAGACAAATGTGGACAAATGTCGCCATCTGGTGTCAGATTGATGTATTGCTACCATTTATGTGTTCTAAACTTCATTGTTCTTAATACACCTCATACAGAATTACACTCCCAGAAAAAGGGCTCTCTATGGTACCAATAAAAGGTTATATGACCTGAAGTTCCTATAACAGGAGTGGAACCCGTTTTGGTGCTTTAGAGGACCGTTTTTAAAGGTCCTTTAAAGAACCATATTCCGCAGGCTTTCCATCAAAGAGAAGATTCATCTAACCATATAAAGAACCGTGTATACATTCGGTTGTATCTTTGAATGTTCAGTGTTCTAGATGTAATCATTGCTTTTACTAAAGAACCCTTGAAGAATCATTTTTAAGAGTGTGAATGGATTTTATCCAAAATCTGATTAAGGATTTCCACTGATTTCATGATTATTCACAATACATAATTAAATTAAATGTGTAAAAAAATAATTCACAATTAGTTTGTGTAAAATCTGCAGTTTTAGAGTAACTTGAACTGAACTGCCTTCAGTGGTTCTCCCTTGTGTTGATAGGAACCTCACATCTTAAGCGTATTAAAGGGTCCATAACATGGAAAAACAGCATTTTTCTCACTACAATAAGATTTTGTAGTCTGTGCCCAGTTAATATACTCCACATGTTGAAATTGAGCTTCACTGTTTTTGTGACATCACAAAAGCCAAGATATTTACCCACACATCGATCAGGCATAACTTTATGACCACTGCACTGTTTCTACGCTCATTGTCCATTTTATCAGCTCCACTTACTGTATAGCTGCACTCTGTAGTTCTACAGTTACAGACTGTAGTCCATCTGTTTCTCTGATACTTTGCTAGCGCCCTTTTATGCTGTTGTTCAGTGGTCAGGACCCCCATGGACAGAGCAGGTACTACTTGGGTGGTGCATCATTCTCAGTGCTGCAGTAACACTGACATGATGGTGGTGTGTTAGTGTGTGTTGTGCTGGTACGAGTGGATCAGACACAGCAGTGCTGCTGGAGTTTTTTAAACTCGAATAGACACTCCTACCTTGTCGGTCCACCTTGTAGATGTAAAGTCAGAGACGACAGCTCATCTGCTGCTGCACAGTTTGTGTTGGTCTTCCTCCAGTCCTTCATCAGTGGTCACAGGACACTGCTGGCTGGATATTTTTGGTTGATGGACTATTCTCAGTCCAGCAGTGACACTGAGGTGTTTAAAAACTCCAGCAGCACTGCTGTGTCTGATCCGCTCAGACCAGCGCAAAAGACACTAACCCTCCACCACCATGTCAGTGTTACTGCAGTGCTGAAAATAATCCACCACTCAAACAGTACCTGCCCTGTGAGGCCGGTCCATGGGGGTCCTGACCACTGAAGAAGAGGGTAAAAGGACAGATGGTCTACAGTCTGTAACTGTAGAACTACAAAGTGCACCTATACAGTAAGTGGAGCTGATAAAATGGACAGTGAGTGTAGGAGGTGGTCATAATGTTATGCCTGATCGATGTATATGCCTGTTCAGCCTGTAGCAGTTTAGCCTCACTTATTCATGATGATGTGATTCAGCCCACACTGCTTTTTGTCAGTCGTAAGATATGTGGGATATGCATCCTTTAAGGCATCTGAAAGCTACATCACAGAGTTATCACAAGAAATGGTTATGAATAAAATAATAACCTTTATTCTGTATATATGTTAGTGCTACATTATTAAAATGAACTAAAATTGCCCTGTATTTACTCACATTTACTCACTTACTACAGAAAGTAAACTGAAAGACAGAATCTGAGTCAGTATATTTTATTCATTCATAAAGAAATTATTTTCGCATTTGAAACAAGTAAATTAAATGCATTTTTCAGTGCATTAACATTAATATTTTAGGTCGTAGAACTTACTCATTAGGGTTCCCTCGCTCTGTGCTCCGCAATGGAAATGCACAGGCAAATGAGAGCACTGGGCAAATGATTAATGTGGTCGTACTTATGTGTAGATTAATTAAATAATGTTATCGTCCAGTTACACCACATTTTTAAAAGCAGTGACTTTGTCCCTGTTTTTGATTGGCTTCTGTGAAAAAAAGATTGGATTCATTTCTTGCACCATTTTCACTGCTGAACAATATTATATTGGTTTAAATCATGTGATCCAATACAAAAGTGTACTGTACTATATTGATATAGATGATATTGGCCAGGATGCACCAGTGTGTCCAAAGTTAAACTACATGCTTCTATAGCCGGGAATAAGTCAGTCAGTTTGCATTGTAGCCCTTGTACTTACTGAATAATAAGCCTCAGTATTTGATAAGTCTGGGATTTTAGGGAGTTAACCATGTTTCCTAATGTAGAAAGCTATTTTGTTTGCTGCTTTATTAAGCAAACTGAACATGACTGGTGTTCAGGTTTCGATCAAAGTTCTCACCAGCTTGCTCAGCAGAGAAGTGATCATGGTGAACTGTTCTGACTGTTGTAAGTGAAGTGCAAGCAGACTCTTAGAGCTTATTGATGGTATGGTATGATGGTCTAGAAGGATGACTTAGACTTGCATTACTTAATCTTACCTGATTAACCCCTTAAATGGCCAGGACCCACCGGAGACCCACTGGGTTTTACTACACACTTCTATAACCTAATAAACATTCAGTGAGTTTGCATTGAAGTCCAGTAATTTACTGAATAATATGCCTTTGTATGTAATAAACTTGGGAATTTAAGGTGATGACTATGTTTAGGACAAAAGAAAGCTTGTGTGAATCTTACTTTTCACTCAACTATTGTTTTAAGATTTGACCCCACCAGTTGGACAGAAGGGGAAATAAATAGCGGGTGGGGGGTATTCTATGTTTATATATTACATTTATGGCATTTGGCTGACGCTCTTATTCAGAGCATTTTACAATTTGATCAGTTTACACAGGGAGGCGAAGGTGGTGTTTGGAGTCTTGCCCAAGGACTCTTATTGGTATAGTGTAGGGTGCTTGTCCAGGTGGGGGGTTGAACCCCAGTCTACAGCGTAGAAGGCAGATGTGTTACCCATTACATCATACCAACCACGTTGGTATGCTGTTAAAAATAAAAGTGTCTGTTTGGAGAGCGTGACTGTGTGTATGACTGTCTAAGAACTATGTAATGACAGTGTCATGATTGTAATTGATGATTTTATGCCACTGCAAATAAGGTTGAAAGCCTCTTTGGAAACTCCATAGGGGGCCTGCACAAATGGTGCTGTACACAAATTCTTCAGATGTTATCAAGCTTGTTAAACTCACTTTACATTTTGTTTGCATGATGATGTGTTAAATATCCGACCTTGATTACACATGTACACTCACTGGCCACCTTATTAAGTACATCTGCCTACATTCATTGTCTTTTTTGTCCGTTCCACTGACACATAGGTGCACATTGTAGTCCTGCAAACACAGACTGTAGACCACCTTGTTCTCTGCATATTTTGTTTACCCCCTTTTACCCTGTTCTTGAATGGTCAGGACTCCCAGAGGACCACCACGGAGCATACATTGGATGGTGGATCATTCTCAGCACTGAAGTGATCAGACACAAAGCTGCTGCTGGAGATTTTAAATACTAGGTCCATTCACTGTCCACTATATTAGACACACATATCTTGTTGGTCCACCTAAAGTTATGTAAATCATAGCTCATCTGCTGCTGCACAGTTTGTGTTGGTCATCCTCTAGTCCTTCATCAGTTGTCATAGGACGCTGCCCACAGGACGCTGTTGGCTAGGCATTTTTGGTTGGTGGACTATTCTCAGTCCAGCAGTGACACTGAGGTGTTTAAAAACTGCTGTGTCTGATCCACTGAGACTAGTGCAACACATACTAACACACCACCACCACATCAGTGTTACTGCAGTGCTGAGAATGATCCACCACCCAAACAGTACCTGCTCTGTGGTGGTCCTGACCATTGAAGACCAGACTAAAATGGGGAGTTATGCAGAAAAACAGATTAGAGTTTGAAAAAGTGGATATGATAAAATGGACAGTGAGTGCGGACATATGGTAGGTGCTCCAAATAAGATGATCCTCGAGTGTAGTCCTGTTATGAGTACAACTGATTGTCTGGTCATGTACACAAGGCCTACATGTGCAGTATACGGATATTTTTATGTGTGATGTAATCAAAGAACCCCTCAGCATTTCATCAGTCACTCAAAATCACACAGTATGTAAAAGTGAAATTTGACAAGCACGTCTGGCTTCATGACTGAAAAACTGAGCGATGCCTACGAAGGAAACACGCTGAATATAAAGTGTAAAACCTGGCATACTGTATACCATTTACTCCTTTTATAAAGTGCATCCCCGTTTTTGTATTACATTAAAGTAACCTTAACACGTCAACAACACATCAGTATTAAAACACTTCGCCCATCTCCAGGTTTTGAACTTAAAGCACCAACACCATCAAGAAGAAATCGAGCGAACAGTGGAGTGAGCTGATTGGCCCAGATGGTGAATGGTAACGCCCCAAGTGAGGAACTCTGGGTTGTGATTGGTGAAGATGCACTGAGGTCCCGCCTCCGAGATGCTGCGCCGCTGAAAGCCGGCGGGCCACACAGTGACCGGAGGGAAAATGGCGCTGAGTTCGCAAGGAACAAAGAAGAAAGTTTGCTATTACTATGACGGTAAGAAACTGCGCTCGGAGCGAGGCTATTTTCTAGTTTTCACTCGCTACAACCACGAAAAGCAAAAACCGTCTCCGGAAGCGCTTTATAAATCGCTTAGTTTTAGCCGGTTAGCCCGTTTGAGCTCGCTAGCGCAGTGTAATTAGCTTTAGCCTGTTAGCACTGAGCTAGTCGGAGTGTGCCACTTTATATTCACAGCTTTAGAACGGCTGTTATGCTGAGCTTCAGGTTTGGGGGTTGCGTATGTGTATATTTTTTTGGTTTACAGACAGAAATTTGGTTTAAAGCTCCTGTTTAGTGAAGGTTAGTGTTTTGTTCCTTGTTCGTGGTCCGCTAGCACGTTTGCAAACGAGAACAGAGGTTAGCCTAGCCTAGCCTAGCTGGTTTGTTAGTTTTCCAACTCTTCTTGGAGGAGTGATCGTGGCTGTAGCTCGTAATAGGACGTAATTTTGCTTTGTGGTGGGAATTAACAGTCCAGCTCACTTGTTGGGTTTTTGGTGTAGCAGCTTCGTGCTTAGTGAATACAGCGCGAAGCTGAAGCGAGCTTCTTACGTGCCAGCTTCTTTTTTTTCTCTCGAATTTTCCCGTTCCACCTTAAATGGTGCAGCAGTTACGTTCCGGCGCATGGGGTACCAGAATGTAGCTGCTGCACCTTTTTAAGGTTGAACGGGGAAAATGGGGGGAAAAAAGTTGATTTCGGCTTCGTGAATGCAGTTAATCTGACGCTAGCTATCGTTAGCATAGCACACATTTCTGCAGGCAAGCAGCAGCAAACCGGTAGCGGTTAGTCTACAGAATCATATCTGAGTCTGTGAACTATACTTTGTCTGGAAGTTCACTTACAGGGCTGTTCAGATTTCCTCGTTGAAACGTTTGGGAATCACGACTTATTTCTACATTTTTATATTCGATTTGACTTCTATTATTATTATTATTATTATTATTATTATTATTATTATTAATTATTGTTATTATTACAATTCCAATACACTAATGTCTTTGTTGGGGTAAAATGTAGGGCTGTTAGATTATGGTAAACATAACCACGGTTATTTGGGTCGATATTGAGATCACGATTATTTAGCTTGATTACTCATCGACTTTGGAAGCATCATGCATTTATTGAACAGGTTCAATTTCAAATTAAACAAACCGGTCATATTTCTTTGTGGTGCACAAGCCATTGTGTGTGAATTTTGCACAGTATTTGTGTTTGGTTTCACCTTTTTTTGTTGGCAGAAAGCACTTTCCGTCATTACGGCTTGTGTTAAACTAGACATGCCACAGCCTGGCTGAGAATAAGTTTGGGCTTTTAGGGAAGGGTGAAAGCGAAAGACTGTAAAAGAAAGGGCTGCACTGGATTTATAACAAAGGACAAAATGAGCGCATCATTGCAAAATAGAATTGCCGTTTTATCTCAGTTGTCTTGTTTTTATAATCGCTGGATGCCAAAGTCATAATTGAAAATATCACTGTGCTCTAGTGAAATGTTTGCTACCCATTTTGTACCTTTCTATAGGTGATATTGGGAACTACTACTATGGCCAGGGCCATCCCATGAAGCCCCACCGAATCCGCATGACTCATAACCTTCTCTTGAACTATGGGCTGTACAGGAAGATGGAGATCTATGTAAGTGTAATGGGAATTTTACTTGCACAAGTGTGGAGTCATAAGTGCTGGTAATGAGATGTTGTATGTTGTGTGATGTGTGTATGTTGACAGAGGCCGCACAAAGCCAACGCTGAAGAGATGACCAAGTATCACAGTGATGACTACATCAAGTTCTTGCGTTCCATCCGCCCAGATAACATGTCAGAGTACAGCAAGCAGATGCAGAGATGTAAGTAATCCCGTCTAAAGACATCTCAGTCTGTGAGGCAGTAATTTAAAACTTATATTTTGATTCCAGGTTTTCAGTCTTCACTTTCATTTTTTATTTCAGTGATCAACTTTTGTGATGGGTTTTTTTTTTTTAACTGAAAGGCCTACGTGAAACTGAAAGCGAGGCTTCGTTAATATAGAACCCTGGTAGGGATCTTGCATTTGAAACTAAATTTAGAGGTTTGTCGCCAGCAGTTTTACTAGTTTCTTAAAATACGTATTAACAGAAGCTGTGGCTTATGTTCTTTTCACACAACGATGTTTCAGAAGCTCACTTTTTAGTCATCCTTAATGAAGCAGTAGATCAGTTGTTTTTTACAGGTTGTAAATGTTGTATTATACAGCAGTTATGCAGTTTGATTGGTTGAAACATTTTAGCGCAGTTTATTGCACCTGCATCATAACCCTGAACGCCAGTCGTTCAGTAACGACTGCTTTGCAGCAAACCAAACTACGTTTCTTCTGTCATGCAACATGATTAAAGAAACTGCTATTGGCCGCTATTGATCAGAATATAATTCGACAAACTGTGAGCTGTGAAATGCTTTAGAGGCTGACTGGGACAATGCTTTCATGTTAATCTGGCAAGGACTTGAAGTATTGAAACGGCTGAGTGAGTTTTTACGGTTCTGTGCATGAGGACTGAGTAAAGTAGGTTTTACCATGGACAATCGTTGGATATTTAAATTTCCTTTGGGATCAATAAAGTATCTGTCTATCTGTCTGTCCTGTCTGTCTGTCTGTCTATATTTTCTCTCATCAATGTCCAGCAAAGCTTTAGGGACCTAAAGGAAACCTATGTTTTCTCACTACTGAGAAGATGGATGACTAACTAAAACCAAATATTTAAAAACGTCCATTGTTAAATATTGCTGAGCTGAATGTTTCAGAAACACAGATTATGGAAGATTTAGTGATGCACGAGATGTTTTTAGCTAAATGATGACAAAACCACATCACTTTGTAAGAGTGGCTTCCCTTAACAGGGATTGGTAGTTGGTTTAAAGGAAGTGAGGAATTGAGACAATTCTTAAAGCATTTGTGTTTCTTCTGTTGTAGTTCACAGATTTTCAGGAGTCAATTTTAGGTTTTTATTTCGTAAGAAATTGAGGAGAGAAATTATAATATTGAGCAAATTTACAATATAAAACCATTTTTACCACACCATCTATAATGCAAAAGGATCCTGTTTTTGGTGGAAGGAATAACTGATGTTAAAGCACATGTTATCAAATGTTCAGGGCTTCATTTTATTTATTGTTTTTATTCATTTTATTTTATGTTTTTGTAAAACTTGTATAAAACATATGGCAACCTTGAGTGCTCTCACAAATAACACAGCCGTGATTCTTGTGGCGATGCACTGTGTCTCTTGTTCTGTTGTTAATTTAAACAGTGATGGTGGTTTCCACTGAATACCCACTGTACTAGTACTATAAACTATTGTAGTGATGATTTTATACATCACTTTTAAAACCAAAGGCAGACAAAGTCTGGCAGTCCTGTTCTGATGCGGCTGTTAAGTAAATAGTGCCAATGTAAACTTTTGCATTGTCCACTTAAGCCAGTTATTAGGCTAAAGGATGCTTTGTCTCTAATGAATTGAACAAGATTTTCTGAATTAAATGTCAATTTTGAGAACGATTACCTGCATCACAGCATCACATTGCGTGTCTTTTGGACCATAGATACTTATTAATGTTAGAGGAACCAAATAGTTATCCAACATTTGACACACGACTTGATTGAAAATTATCCATAAAGTAATATCTGTCGAGTAATTTCTCGTTTTATGTTCTTGTTTTATTATCTTGTTTTACCAGTATGTGGGAGTTATATAATGGCATACATTAAATCAATCTGTAGTATCAGAATAGTCTTGACCTTTCTATACCTTGGCTGGCCAAATAACCTACAGTGGAGCTTGATGTGTTGCAGAATATGACTTTAGAAGCAATCATTCGACGTGTTAAGATTTCAGATAATTTAAACTTCTTGTTTGTTTTGATTTTAATAAAATGTTAGACCAGACTACATTACTTAAATCTGCAGTGGTAAATTTCTGTAATGATAATCGAGGAAGATTTAAACTAATTAACCTAAAGATGTAAACTAATCACTGAGATTTGTTTTTCTTCATATGCTCTTAAATCTAAATGTTGTAGCTAATGAATTGGGCGCTTAAGATGCCTAACGGACATTTCATAATGATGTAGTTGATGTTGAATTCAGTGTTGCCTTCTGTTGGAGTAAAAGTGGTCACTGTATAGCAAAAATGTCCCACCATGCATTTGCTGCCTGGGACAGAGATGCACTCAAACGGTCTACCGTGCACCTTAAAATTATTGCTTCTGTTTCAGCATTTTTTTTTTTCTTCTGTTTTTTTCGTTAATGTGATGATATAAATTTCTTTCTCAGTTAACGTCGGTGAAGACTGCCCAGTGTTTGATGGCTTATTTGAGTTCTGTCAGCTTTCAACAGGCGGCTCTGTTGGTAAGTGCGTTTTTATTGAAGTATTTTATTTGTTTTGTTTTTTTTTTTTTTTTTTCTTAAAGATTGTAAAAACTGATTGAACTGTATGGGTTCAGTTCGAGCACATTACAGATGATTGATGACTGCAATTGATTTAATAGTTTTACTTTGTTTCATTCAGCTGGAGCTGTAAAATTGAACAAACAGCAGACAGACATCGCTATTAACTGGGCAGGTGGCCTTCACCATGCCAAGAAGTCGGAGGCTTCTGGTTTCTGCTATGTCAATGACATTGTCCTGGCCATCTTGGAGCTGCTCAAGTGAGTTCCCTGAAGATTATGGTTGTGGAATGGTTCTCTGAAAAATCATATTCATGCAGTTTTACTCTTGGGCCAAATGTTGACAGTCAACCAAGACATGTTTGGTGCCAGAAGTTGGCTTTTTGTTTTATATTAAAGGTACAAGGTCAGTGTAGTTTAAAAGTAATGAAAGTCCAAAACCTTTTGGGTAACTGATGTATGTTAGTCTCGACTCCTGTGCGGAAAAAAATCTGCTGTTGAGCATATCTTGGCTGATGGAGAGCTGTCCCAATTCTGAATGTACAGAATTTTTATAGTAAATGACTTATTTAAAATGGGTTGTTCTTAATAATTGTTCTAGTATTGTATTACATTTCCCTTTAATAGGTGCTGAGACTTTGATCACTGCAGCTAAAAGTGATTATTACACAAGGCTTTTGTTTCTTAAAATTTGACAGATACCATCAAAGGGTGCTGTACATTGATATTGACATCCACCATGGTGATGGAGTAGAGGAGGCCTTCTACACCACAGACCGTGTCATGACGGTGTCTTTCCACAAGTATGGCGAGTACTTCCCTGGCACAGGTGACCTCAGAGTGAGTTCCTGTTTTTATTCTTTCTTCCCACCAGATTTTGTTCTCTTGCTTTTGTGCAACAGAAGTATATTTGGCTTGTTAACTGGCAGCATCTCTAATATCTCAAATGTTGTGTGTGTTGATATCAGTGAGGCTGATATATAATTTCTTGCAGGATATTGGTGCTGGGAAGGGCAAATACTACGCTGTGAACTACCCACTCAGGGATGGGATTGATGATGAATCTTATGAAGCTATTTTCAAACCTGTAAGATATCGTTATAATAAGAAAAACGTATTCAGTTATGAAATATAGTATCAGACATGGTCTTCACCTGTTTGTGTCTGTTTGCAGATCATGGCCAAAGTTATGGAGATGTACCAACCCAGTGCAGTAGTTCTTCAGTGTGGTGCCGATTCTCTGTCTGGAGACAGATTGGGCTGTTTTAACCTCACCATCAAAGGTCATTCACAGCACAGATTGTGTCCCTAACATTACTAATACACGTACAGTTGTTTCTGCTGCGGTTTTGTCTGTTAACCCTGAACTGCTGTGCTTTGCAGGCCATGCTAAGTGTGTTGAATACATGAAGAGCTTTAACCTTCCTTTGTTGATGCTGGGAGGAGGCGGCTACACCATCAGGAACGTGGCTCGCTGCTGGACCTACGAGACAGCCGTAGCCCTGGACAGCACTATTCCTAATGGTAAGGCTATGTGATGAATTCAGTGCAGTCAGAAAGTCATTAATTTCAAAGAAATAACAGAACAATAATTTCAGGAATTATGCGTGTTCAGTGTGATTTGAAGTTTGACTGTCTATTAATCCATGAATTGTGAGGGTTTTTCTATTTAAATGAAAAGTTTGAATTTGTTTTCATCTTTGGCCAAGCTCTACTGTAACTTTTTTTTTGTCATAAATGATATGCACATGAAGGTTCTAGCCTGGTTAGCCCTCTTCCTTGGCATGAGATTTCACTGCAGTGTTGGAACAAAGTAGTAATTTCTTAAATCCTTCAAACATGGGATGTTCTACGTTTTGTTTGGAGACAAGGCATAAATAAAAATTGTGGTGCTTTGTAGACACTGTTCGTGTATCGCACTTTAGGCTGGCATTATTTGGTGTGACTTTTATGCAACTTGGGTTGCTTGAAACCAATATGAAATTAGACTACACTTGAGTTGCATAGTGTAAACTGTCCTGAAACTAAACTTTCTAAACTTTGTGACAGAAATTTCATGATACAGGCAATCAGAATGATCATACGTTTAACAACATGCTTTCAAGCGATCGATTTCAGGTGATAAGTGGACAAGAAAATATGTTCACTGACAGGTTGAATAGATCTGTTCTTGTGGGCTGTGTGATTTTTGGCTAGATTCATTTTCTGCTTGTCCCCTAATTGACACAGAGCTCATTCATTTGAAATCCAAAGGGTGAAAATTTCTCATAAAAGGAGACGGATGGGGGGGCCGCAATGAACATGTGCTTCTAGGACAGTATGAGTGAGAGACAGTTTCTGCAGTAAAATTTTGTCTCTTTTCATGAATAAAATCCTTCCCATAGTTTGTTTTCCTTTATCAATTAAGTGTTGCCACCTATGGTGCAGCCTGACTAATTGATGTCATCAGTGGTTGTTACAGCTGTTGTACTTGTGATTCCGTTTGGTGACTCTTTCTTCTCATTTACCTCAGAGCTTCCATACAATGACTACTTTGAGTATTTTGGACCGGACTTCAAGCTCCACATCAGCCCTTCCAACATGACCAACCAGAACACAAATGACTACCTAGAGAAGATCAAGTAAGGGTATTGAACAAAAAGCCTTTTGGGTGATTGTGTACCGTTGCAAATTGCTATGTAGGTTTAGCTGGTTTTACTTTGGTTAAAAAATAAAGCCAGCAAGATGGCTGCGCAAGCGACCAAAGAAACCCACAAATGTAAATGTTAAAAAAAAAAGATACCGTTTTATATCTCGGTTTAATGTCATTTCCTTCGTAATGTATAAAAAAATCGCTAAAAGTATGCTAATGTCTCGGTAGCTAGCTAGCTAACTTTCCCGTTCCACCTTAAATAGTCCAGCAGAATTGACACCTGAAGTGCCAGAATGTAACTGCTGCACCATTTAAGGTGGAACGGGAAAGTTCAAACAATAGCTGACTTCAGCTTTGTATCAGCAATGAATTAGCGGTGTTCAATCATAAATAATTGCCATATAGCCCCTCTTGCATATGTTACCCTAAATGTAAGTAAAGCCCAGCGGCGAGGTTGCTGAACTTCCCTCTTCTCTGTGATCACTGAAAACGTGCTCCCTCCATCCGTCCACCCATCCGTAGGGTTGTCCCATTTTCAGAGGGCAAGATTTCTACCACTACCTTATGTAACCCAGTTCCAAGGGGTTAGGGTGACAATCAAACGAGGGGTAGGGGTGAAAATAGGAAATGAGATTGGGCCTTAATCTTAAATCTAAGTTCACCTCTCTTTCTCTTTGTCTGTATTTAGGCAGCGTCTGTTTGAGAACCTGCGCATGTTGCCTCATGCTCCTGGAGTGCAAATGCAGGTGATCCCAGAGGATGCTGTGCAGGAGGACAGTGGTGATGAAGAAGATGACCCAGACAAACGCATCCCTAGTGAGTGCTACTTACTTTCTTTGCTTTTAAGTCTACCACCCCCCCCACCCCCCGCCATGTGCTGTACATTGGATATTGTGAAGGATTTTTAACTGGTCTTGACGCTGCTCTTGGAGGCTGTAACTAACCTGCACCTTGCTTGGTGAATTCTAACTTTTCTCCATAATTGAACACACTTGTCGTCAGGTCATCACCTTTAATCTCCTGCTACAAAATGAACACACACCCAGCTAAGCTTGTTAAATTAACTGTACCCCCCCCCCCCCCCCCCCCCCCCTCGGTTGGACATTTGGAGGGGTCAGGTGTCAAAAGTAGTTTTGTTGCCAAAATTAGGACCTTACCCCCAGATCTCGACTGAGTGATGTATTTCATGAGGTTCAGAGATTATGCCCTGTTACTTGGCATTTTTACATTGGCTGTTGACAGTTCTGTAATTTGAAAACGCGTGTCATCCCTTTACCAGTCCGTGCTCATGATAAGCGGATAGCCTGCGACGAAGAGTTCTCAGATTCTGAGGATGAAGGTCAAGGCGGCCGCAGAAACGCAGCTAACTACAAGAAGGCCAAACGGGTGAAGACAGAAGAAGACAAGGATGGAGAAGAGAAGAAAGGTGAGCAGACAGGTACAGTTGACTGCACTTCACCTTCATCAGCGAGACTCGCTACACTTGTTAACAAGTTTACCTCTGATCCCTTAATTTGGCTAAGAAGTGCCCACTCTGAGAGGAAGGGGCCATTTGATGGAAAGTAAACAACCAGACTATTTTAGTGTGTTTAGAGGTGGATGATTTTACAAACAGGGCCCCAAAAACAAGACATTGTGCAAGAAATTGTCATTTGTCAGCAAATGTGGCGATACCATCTTAAAAGTCTACTAAATACTTCAAAGGGACCTGATCTTTCTTAGCAAAACTTGTCTGTTTTCTCAGATTTAATTTAGAGACAGTTTTTATTCATTTAACCTTTCCTTTTGCTAACTGGAGCTGCAGAACACATCCCGTTATATTGTGCTGCTATTGCAGTAGTTAAATCGGAGCCAAAGTTGGCCTAAAGCTGAGAATCATGCCTGCACTTGGGTTTGCTCACTAATTCAGCTTTTCATTGAGGCACTTTACTCTAAATTGGAAGTTGTGATGTTCATGCCCATCGAGTCAAATTATGATGTTGCCTGACTAGACAAGTGAATCATGTTCTGTACACCTGTGTAGTGCTGTTCATTTGTGAAATCAGCTTGGATAACGTAAATTTAGAAACACTATATTTATTTATTTATTTATATATTTGCTGAATCGTTATGATCCGTTTGTCATGCGAGTATTAGAGACGAATGGAATAGACCAACTGCAAAAGTTTATTCATTTATAAAGATGACTTGTAACATTTAACATCCAGTGGTTCCCCATGTTTGTTTAAAAGAAATAAACGTTGCCTACCTTCTGTGTTGGTACCCTTCTTTTTTGATATGCGTGTCCCTTTTTGCTCTACCAGAGAGCATCTCGTGTGCAGCATCTCGTGTGCAGCATCTCGTGTGCAGCATTTGCTTAGCTTCATTTGTGTTCCCCTGCTTTCAATGCTGTTATTCTTTTCATGTGGTGTTCAAAGTGTGTATTTGTCTAGTTAATTTGTTATATGGTCTAGAAGAGCCCCCCCCCCCTCTTCCCCATAACGAAGAAATTATCTAATTTTAATCATCAGTCTGAGGCTGATTAGTGATTTAAGATAATTTGTCTTGTTTACCACTTGGTTCTGAAAAGTATGTTGCTTTACGTGACTGAAGTGCAGTATGTGATGCATGTTTTCTAATCTTGTAGATGTGAAGGAGGAGGAAAAAACTCCAGAGGAGAAAATGGACACAAAGGGGTAAGGCCAGCTGTATATTAGAATGTGTACTGCCCTGTCAGTTATTCCAGTATAAATATTTGATTTGGATAACAAAATGAGTACATGTGTGGAAAGGCTTTATATTTACTTTTTTTTTTGTTAAATATAAGGTCACATAGTGTGTTATTGAGGAATGTTTTGGCATAAGAAAAGAAACGAGTGTGGAGTCGGTACTAATAGGGTTTTTTTTTTTTTTTTTTAAGGCCAAAAGAAGAGTTGAAAACAACTTGAGACAGCAACCAGAGTCCAAATGGATGGATGCATGAACTTAAGTTGTCCTACACCCTATGTTACCACACCCCCCCCCCACACACACACACACACACACACACACACACACACACACACACACAATCTTGGCTGCAAAGCTAAAGACTGTAAATTATTTTCTAAGACTCGTTTTACTATTTGTATTCTTAATGAGCGGTATAAAGGTTTTTTGCATTACAAATGTGAATTGCGATGTAAGATGTATGTTTTCCTTCCCCCTTCTTTTTGTGCTTTGAAACCTTGCTTTTTTTTTATTTTTTTTTTTTTTTTTAATAAAGTTAGCAACTTTTCACTGTCTACCAAAAGTAGCACATCAATCAAACAGGACCAGAAATAGAGTTGGTGGTCATTAGCTTTCCCCAGCAGGGAGGCCTCACCTCTAAGTTATTTTAAATCATGGACTTGAATGCATACTTATACATATCCCTTTCCTTTATTAGGTCTTGTTTTTTTTTCTGTGGATGCTGTTCCCTGCCAGTGTCCTTTACCTCATTTTTAAGAGATAAAAGTGTTTGTTTTTAATGATGCTGTCCGTGTTGATGGCTTGGCTCTGAATCTCTTCCCTGGTCCGTTTGGGACGTGGAGAAAGACCTGCGTTATTGCTGTTAGACTCCAAATTTCTTCCTATTGTGGCTATGCTAGCAAGTCAGCGGCACTTCTGGCCAGATATAGCGTTCCAGAGTTCAGTGGTTTTGAAATGTCCGTATTATAACAATGCCTTTGGTAAAGTAAATAAAGAGAATGGTGTCTCATGTCTGTTGTTCTGTAGCTTTCATTATCTATAGCAGGGGTCACAAAGGGCTGGTTTGGCTGCAGCCCATCAGAAACCCACCTCGTATGTAGTCGACTGTTGGAAACCCACTGATTAAAGAAGTGGAATAAGTTGTGCTTCTGTTTGACTGGAATGCCAGAACCTGCAGGTAATGTAGGTTACACCAATCTATAACGTGCATGGCTGTTCCCCAAATTGCCAAATTCTGTCAATATAGTGTTGAGAATACTACCTAGGAGTGCACGATAAATCTTTTTTTTTTTTTTTTAATCTTTTTCTTATCAATATCGTTATGAGTTTAGTTGGAGCGGCGATGACCGAGCAGATCTAGTGGATTTACCTCATGCACGCAGTGCCGGAGAACTTGTAGAGAGGAGAGTGACCACTCTGCAATGTTTTCCAGTATTCTCAAATGCTAGAGGGCGCTCCCGAGTGAGTCCCTGGGTTGGTATGGAGCATTTGAGCAAAATCAGTTTATAGATGTTTACAGCATTTTTTTTAAATGTAAAAGAATGCAGTAATTTACTGCATTAGTATAAAATAGTATAAAAATAGAATAGTATAAAAATATAACGGCAGTGTTAAAATTTAAGTCTTCAAACTCGAGTTATAGGAGTTTAAAATGGCACTGCATGTATGTCCATGACGTCAGTGAGCGTGAACAGCCAATGAGCTGCTCCACTCGCCAATCAATCATCACGCTCTAGCAGTAAAGCCCGCCTCCTGCTGCCCAAAACCCCTTTGCTGTAGAAAAAAAATATATATTAATAATAAGAATAATATATGTATATATAAAAATATGAGATTTCTTTGGGTTTTTTTTTTTTTTGAGTAAAATACATCCTTCAACTTTCTAAAATTAAAGAAACTATTTTAACTCTGTTTTTAGCCGTTGGGCTCCATTTACTCCCATTCATTGAGGACTCACTCACGGGCGCCCTCTGCTGTCCAGCAGTCCTGTCTGATATAGCGGGGGGAATGGGGCGTGGCCAGGCTCCTCATAGACCGGCTCGGGTAGCGCCAAAATGACGTCGCCCCTGACGTCATTACATTACCGGCCATACGCAGCTCACAGGGTAACTCTTGTCTGTCTGCTAGTCAGCAGGGCTGCTGAAGCCTGCTACCTCACGCCTCCCAGACACCTTCAAAATAAGAGTCCCAGGCCAACTAAACACGGTGCTTAACTACTGAACCAAAAGTAAGAACGTCATTGTAAAACTAAATACATCCCACCACAATATTAACTAAACAACGAAAAAAAACAAGACTATATTGATTCTTGTGTAGCTGTATTAAAAAATAGATGTTTGGTCTTGTAGTCTTGAGGTAAGGCTCACCGTTTCTCAACCCTTTAACGCACAAAAATGTTGCGTTTCAGATGAAAGTACTATTTCATTTCTATTTATTTTGCTGAATATTAATGGTACTTTTGCAATGTTGCTTTTTTTAGAGAGAGATTAATTTTTTTACATCAAAATAGCATTTTATGTCAGTCATGCAGGTCCTAACTTGGGTTTATAAAACATTTCACAAGCCAACTGCTTTGTTTGCAACAAATAGACAAAATTATTCTACTAGTCAGTAGCTTTTTTTTCCTTGCAGCTCAAAACGGTTTTGCTCTTGAGCAAGAAACTGAACAAGCTAATTCAATGCATCAATCAGCCTTTCCAATTGAGAATATCTTATTATAGTCATTTTTGTAGGAGGCCAGGGCAACCGTCAAAGTGTGACAATGGTGAAAAAAACGTAAAAACTGAAATTCGTCTAACAGGTGTTAGTAGACGAATCAGTTTATGTTTTTGTATATTTTATAAGTGTACAGTATTGAAAAACCCTGCTGCTATGGTCCCTAATTGTGATCTTAGAAAGTCCACCAACTAAAACCCAATAATAAGGACGACCACATAGGCACCTCTGCATATGAAACTCAGTTTATTAGGAATATTTGATTTATTAAATACACTGTGGAATACGGCTGACATTGTTGGCAATGTCATTATTAAACTGAGCTTAAAAAGCAGGCTGCATCTGTGACAGATGAAGCCCATGATGGGGTTTGACTGATGTTTGGATGTTACTCAGGTGGGCAGCTGCCGACGTGACCAAGGAGTCAGGAATGCTACTGGTGACCGAATTTAGGCTTCAAGCTCGAAGTCAAAATACTGAGGATCGAAATAATGAATTCTGACGTAGCCGTCCTCTCCTCCGCTGCTGTAACTGTAAGACAAAAGCAAAAAAGACATTTGTTAAATTATTTATCATTGTAGTGATAAGACTGCAGTTCTGTTAACAATGAAATCATGTATAATGACTTGCATTGTCCACTGAAAGCACATTTTATATCAATAAAACAAACACACACACACACACACACACACACACACTGATGTGTGGCATTAGCAAAGACAGTTTACACAAAGTGAAAAAGGAATAATAAACACCTTTTCCCATCTGGATGGAATGCCACACAGTTGATGGGTCCGAAATGGCCCTTCACTCTTCCAAACTCCTCTTCGTAGGCTGCATGGAAAAACCTGGAGGGAGTACAATGTATTAAGTCATGGGACCAAAACACAGAACTAGCAGTGCACAATGGAAGCAAACAGACCAAAAACCAAAACAGGATTTCTACTTTCTGACCCACTTGTTTGTTAAAAGACCAGAGATGACTGACGATACTCAAATCATATTTCTAAACTGGACTGATGATATTTGAACAATAATTCAAAGTAATATCTCATCTCAATGTCCTCCTTGCAAGTACACTGCAATCTCCTGCAACTACACATTTCTTATAGAATGAATAATGAATGGCAATTTATCAGAAGAGAAACATTTTTAGGGGTTTGTCAATTTCCCCCAATAAACAAACAATAGCATTTTGAAAACACCCAGTCTATCAGAAAAAGATGTTAATTTGTGCACCAACCTGGCCTCAAATTTTCCAATCCTAGTAGAAGTGGTTGTGACTTCCATGGCCTCCTGACCACCTCCCATGACCACCTGAAGGCAATACAGCACAGAGTTAAACATGAAAGCCATACATTAGATATTATTTCCATCCTTGCTGAAAGAAGAGAGAACACAACTGCTCAAATCCTAGAAGTGACATGATCACAAAATATCAAGACTTGCTTAATAAAGGCGCTTCTGGTGCAAAGGGTAGAATTTGCTCCAAACAACTCTACTTTCTTCTAGTGAGTGAAATAACCAGAGATCTGACAAAGGGATTCACTGATGTTCACTCATTTCAGTTTCCTACTTTATGATGTAAACACAGACCCTACATTGAGTAAAATCAATATTGATTGCCAAGATAAAGTCAAAATATTGAATAAACATACAAAAGCCAAAATACATTTTTGTGATGTCATGAATTTGGTTTCTGCCTTAAATACTATTTTTGCTGTCACACAAAAAATGTTATTTTAAAATATTAGTTCCACCAAAATTTACTCAAACACTACTCAAATACACACAGATTTGACCCTTAAACAGGTTTGACAAACTATAAAAGTTGATCAGAACCTCAAAAATCTATCCTTTAGTTTAAAGAAAGTTGAGAGTTGAGATGAATCAGTGATTTTATGATTTCTAGTGAAAGTCAAAAAAAGTGCCCAGTAAACACTGGACTTAAAAATATCTTACATGATCCATGTTGGGCGAGATGGCAGCAGAGTTCACAGGTCGTTCAGTCTTGAAGGTTTTAATGTGGTCTAGTGATGCTGAATCAATCAGCTGCGCAGAAACAGGCAGCATGTCAGTGTGTCTACATTCATGGCTTTCCTAACATTTTTGCTAGATGTGTTAAAAAGCCTCACTCGAATTATAACATCCATCTGATCAAAAAACATTTTTGATATTTTCTCGTTTTCAGAAGTGACTACTGCATATTTAGAGCAAAATGGGACATTTTAAATTTCATCATGGAATTTAAAAATAATATAAAAGCTCAATTCTACCAATTTTTAAAATTGTCTAAAGAAATGAAAATGTACTGAAAGTAATAAATTAAAGGGAATTACAAGGAATTTTGATATGAGAACAATACTTTACAAAAAAAGACCTTCCGCCTCTTAACTGACGAGATGCAAACCTTGGCAGAGCTGTCTTTGGAGGCTGTGATGAACATTGTTAGATCTATAGACGTCTGGATGTCGTTGATCTGCTTAGTGTGCTCCCTCACTTTCTTCAGAATCTCCCCAGACTGCAGGTCAAATGAAACACCATTAATAGTTAAATGGGGGGGGGGGCACCAAGGCTACATTCAGACAGCAGCCAGCAGTGCTCCAATCAGACTGGCCTTTACTTGATGGTACTTGTGTTTAGAATTAAAGTTTTTATTTTCTTTATGATTTATACACATCAACATGATTATCTGAAAAAATAACTATAAATCATACAGAACCCGAACTGAATACTGTTACGTTTATCAAAAAATAAAATTTTATTACACACACATTTACATTTATACATATTATATATATATATATATTCTTTCAAAAACTGAAAATGTCAAAAATGGAGATACGAGGTTTTCTTCCGACAACAGCGAGATTTTATATATATAAATATATCCATCCATCCATTTTCTAAGCAGCTTCTGTGAGGGTAATTATTTTATTTTTTGTGTATATATATATATATATATATATTTGTATTTTATTTTTAATGTTATATATATATATATATATATATATATATATATATATATATATATATATATATATATATATATATATATATAGATAGATAGATAGATAGATAGATATAGATATATATAAATAAACATTTCAGTTTTTGAAATAACTTGAAAGTAGCTGTTACCCTTTACATAGTGTAGAAATTTCATAGAGAATGGACCAAAACAAAGCATCCAAAATGCCTTGGAAAAAATTCTGGTTCCATTGACTTACATTACAAGTAAATTATGTTTTTTTTTTCCCTTCTCCTTTAAAGTTACCATTTTGGAGATATGAGGTTTTCTTCTGACAACATATAAAAACAGAGCTGACCTTAGCACTGAACTGGTTGATTTCTCCATTTTCGTGTCCAGCAACCACAAACTCTCCCAAAGGCCCCCACACTGCACTCGTGATCTTTGATTCGCTGCATGGCACTGACAGATATGGCTGGTTGTCCTCTGAGTTGGGCCAAAAGATAAAAATACAATTAAACTAGAAATGCATGATCAGAATCTACCAAGAATCAGAAAATTTGTGCTCCAAACATTTTAATTTATATATAATTCTGATTATCATTTTATAAGGTAAATGATGTAAGCCAGATAAGTGCTGCTACACCTGCAGCAAAATGTCACACCAAAACTATACACTGTGATAAATGGCCAATTTCCTCTTATTTTTGATGTAGCACTTTATTAGATCAGTTATTTACATTGATTTTTCATTAACAAAAATTAAACGCCAGTCTGACACACTAAAGACCAAATAATGTTATTTATATTGTGATTTTAGCAGTTACTAATACCTCTGTTCTGATAAGACCTATTCCACTGAGTAGTAATAGATCAACGCACACTCAGCAAACCATTTCAGAATTAATATCAATGTAGTGCTGACATAAGAGAACCATGCTTACCAATTTGTTGGGGGTCTCGCAGATCAAAAAAGTTAAGATAGCACTGGTAGCCCATCTGTTTGTCAGTGGAGAACATGATGATGTTTCCGCTGAAGTCAAAGCCACACGTCCTCACTGCTGAGTTGGTCTCAAGCATGATTAGTTGTTTACCTGAGGGTAACAGTGTAAATGTCACTCAGGAGGACCTTATGGACTTGTTTCATGAAGGTAAATAACATTTCCAACACACACACAGCTACAGGACAATAAAGCCATAAAAACAATCCAATAATACATCACTTTGTGTTTGCACATTTAAAAAATAAATAGGCCTACAAACACTGGCGATTGTTTTTCTATTTATTTATCCAGTGTTTGTTAGTACAGGATGACAAGGTGAGGAAACTGTATTTGCAGTTGGATTAACTAACCTGTCTCACAGTCCCAGACCCTGCAGCTGTTATCAGCCGATCCAGTCAACACGTTCTTTGTGTCCCCTTTAAAATGTGTTAAGGTGAATGTTTACAGGGAAAAGGTTCAAAAACACAGGCTTGTATCTGAAGTATACATATGAACAAAAGTTAGAACGTAAGGCAGTAATTTCAGAAAATGCTGCAACAAATCTTAACTGCATGCAAAAAGAAGCATAGAAGTGTAGGAGAATCTGCAGTGAAGGATACAATCAACATCCACACACCAAACAGCTCCGGAGTGGCCATTGTAAGTGCCCAACCTCTCTCCATTCACAGAGTACCATACGTTGACAAACTGCAAGAAAAAATACCAAATAATTTGACCAAATAATGAGTGTAATAAAAGGTTATAAATGCTTTGTAATACACAGGGCACTTTCACTTTTCTCCACTTACCTGGTCTTTGGCCACAGAGAACAGCAAGTCCCCCTCTCTGTTGTATTTAATTTGAGTGATGGACCTCTCGTGGCCCTGTAATAGGATTGGTTTCTGCACAAAGCAAATTTAACATTGGTCAGTCAATGTAATAACACACAACTAACACTGAAAACAGCAAGACTGCATCCTTAACAGCCAGGAAGACATAACTGTATGTATTTGAAGCCATGAGAAAACCCTTACCAGTTAATTTAGACTGTTAAAATACACTAATTAACATCTCACTACAGTAAAAGTCTGTTATGGGTAACAGTAGTAAAGGGTACTAGCCTACAAAACATAACTATAACGTTATGGGTGTGTCACCCACTGACTTACAGAGTGAACAGTAAGATTTAACTACACATGAACCTTAATGTGATGTTTATGCTGAAACTAAACAACAGCTTTAAAGGGCAACTCCACAGATTTTCCTTATTTTTTCATTAAATGGGTATGACATACAGAAAATCATTCAGTCCTTAGACGTGAAATTCTCTCTTCTAGTGAAACTCTAAACAACTAAACAAAACTGTTTACAGTGATGGTGATAGGAACCAGACGTGCAAAATGTTCAATGCCTCTAAAAGTTCCCTCACAGTTAGTTATTACAGGAATAGTTCAAATGCCCTGCCTGAGACAAAGCAACAGTTTTTAGGGTCCTCTCTGTGTGGAGTTTGCATGTTCTCCCCGTGTCTGCGTGGGTTTCCTCCGGGTTCTCCGGTTTCCTCCCACAGTCCAAAGACATGCAGTCAGGCCAATTGGACATGCCAACACCCTAGGTGCGAGTGTGTGAGTGACTGTCTGTGTCTGTCTGTCTGCCCTGCGATGGACTGGCGACCGGTCCAGGGTGTATCCTGCCTTCCGCCCGAAGACTGCTGGGATAGGCTCCAACACCCCCCCGCGACCCTGACGGAGAAGCGGCTTAGAAAATGGATGGATGGATGGATGGATGGATGGCTTAAAGCGTATCCTTAGGGGGCAGTCATGGGCTGGATGTTAGGGAACCGGCCCTGTGACCGGAAGGTTGCCGGTTCGAGCCCCATGACACCGACAGTCACATCTCAGTCACTAAATTATGCAGAAATCTTGGGGGAAATTCAGAATTCCCTTTTAACATCTGGATGTTTTCACATAAACGAAGCACGGTCCCATCACAGAGCTGCTAGAGCTCATGACAAGGGCTAGTAAGGTTACTGCGTCTAAGTAAAGAAAGAAAGAGAAGCAGGACATGCGGCGGTTTACACGCCTGTATGTTTACTTAGCGTTAGTAGCGATGGAGGAATTAATATCCCACATGAAGCATCCCTGAATAACGACATCGCAAAGGGAAATGTGGTTCTGTGCTGACCGGCGCCGCTGACTGAACAAACCACGCGAATTTAGACATTTCTCTTCTGAACACACAAAATTTCAATATGCTCGTATTACTGAACCATGAAAACGTCAACAACAGCGAACCAAGCTCACGGCCGAGGTGCTCAGAGCAGCGCTGATAAAGCTAAGCTAACCTAGCTAGCGGTGGCTAGGCTAGCCAACGCTAACGCTAACCCGCCCCACACCGCTTATACGCGCTGCTACGCTAACTTAGCAAATTCACGAAGCTACGTCACTTCGCAAAAAGGCGTATTTACGAGTCCCGCCGTAAGACTAAGCAAGGTTTATGGCATCGCCCAGCTAGTATCACTGGCCTCTTAGAAAGTTATTCAACAAATACGCGAAAAACTAAGCAGCCAGGATGAAACCGCAGCACCACTTAAGGTGGAACGGAACAATTCGCAGAAGAAGCTGGCTTCAGGTAGCCGCGTAGCTAACGCCAGCTTAAATCGCTACTGGGTTAATTCTGCTTGTTTATCTGTCCGGACGGCGCTTTTGTGCTTCTGACCATACTCGTTTCCAATTACTGACCACAAATCTGCGTCTTACCATCGCTGCTGACGCTCCGTCTCTGCTCTGTTTTAATAAATGATCGGAAGAAAATCTCCGACACGCCAACCGCGTGTAAGCGGGAACGAACAAGGGCCCACCAGCGCCGACAGAGGGAGCATCTTCCGCGCGCTTGTGGGGCAACACTTCAAAATACAAGCTTCTATGTTTGTAAGAGAAGCTCGTTTATATAAACGTTAGTATGATGACCGCACGCACTTGGGTAATTCTGCAATGTGAATACGTAGTGAAATTAGGAGATTTGAATGATCACTACATGAGTAAAACACAGGGGGTCCAAAAAACAACTTAGTGACGCGTTACAACAAAATTAAACAAAATACCGGCTTGGTGTTTCTGCAAACTGCGCCTCCACAGGAGTTCAAGGTATCTACACGATGATTTAGTGTGGCTGAGAACAAGAACTGGACCCAGGTGTACAACATTGAATATAAAATAAAATGGTGGGGTTAAAATAAAATTGTGTCTGCTTCGCAAGCCCTCAGAAAGGGATTAAATAATAATAATAATAATAATAATAATAATAATAATAATGTTTGTGTGTGTGTATGTGTGTAGCACCTTTCTTCATACATTAAAATGCAGCTCGAAGTGCTTCACAATACAAAGTTAAAACAAGAGGAAGAAAAGAGCATCAAGAATTAAAATATAATAAACAATAAATAAACATTTTTTTTATTTTAAATAAATAGAAAATGGATATATTCCTAAACACAATTAATTAAAAACAGGATAAATAAACATAAATAACAGGATAAAAGTGTAAATAAAAAGAAAACGACAGTAAAAATGCCATTAATAAGAACATAAAAATAATAGTAACTTTTACAGGCAGGGAAAGGATTATTAGACTTATTTATAGTCATTCATGTAGGTAGATTTTTTTCTCACAACAGTGCCCCTGCTGGAGAGGAAGGGTTCTACCTTGTTCTGCAGTAAAACGTTGTAAAGCTGGGATAACAGGGACATACTGTAAATACACCGTAAACGATTTAACTTGTTAAACATTTGTTTACATGCTAATAATATTATATTGTACATGCCCTGCGATGGACTGGAGACCTGTCCAGGGTGTATCCTGCCTTCCACTCATTGACTGCTGGGATAGGCTCCAGCTCCCCCTGTGACCAGGATAAGTGGTTTTTGTGTGTGTGTGTGTGTGTGTGTGTGTGTGTGTGTGTGTGTGTGTGTGTGTGTGTGTGTGTGTGTAATATTGTCCATATTATCCTCGATCTGAGATTAGTGTCTGACCACAGAGCTGCTCTGTGCTGGATATTTTTGGTTGGTGGTCCACTCTTAAGTTTAAAAACCTCAGAAACACCACTTTGTCTGATACACTCGTTCCATGATCACACACACACACACACACAACCATGTCAGTATCAGTTCTGTGCTTAGAATGACTCACCACCCAAATAATATCTGGAGAGCAGTAGTTCTGTGGTCAGAAACTGACCAATGATGAATGTGATAGAGTTGGGCTGATAAACAGATTGGCTACAGTCTGTAATTGTACACCTTTAAAGTGATGGTAGATGGACTTCAAAGAGTGGTCCATGTGTCAAAGTACAAGATAGGATGTTCCAATAAAGTGGACAGTGAATGTATACACACTGTACATTCATTTAAACACAGCTGCAATACGATTGGTGTCGAGATGTGTGTTTGATGAAAGTCATATTTGTTCTACTAAAAGACCTTCAGATTCTCACAGGTGCTGTAGGTTAAGTAAACTTTCATTATTTAAACTTTTATTTAGCAATTATTTTTGTTAGCAAATCAGAAGCATGAAACCAATGTGTGTTTACTGGTTTCTGCCCTCCAGACCAGTCATATTAATAGGCCTTTTCTCCACCAGTGTGTACTATTAGTCAGGGCTCCACACTGCAAATGCGAAACCATTCATCCTTTATGATGGTGTGTAAATGCTGCATTAATTAGGGCCTCAACTGGGAACAACAGTACTGCACAAAAGGCTTAGTCCATCTTTCACTTATTTAATTTCCAGTCAAAATGGTCTTTAGGAACAATGTATTAATTTTTCAGGAGATATTTCTGAGGACACTAGAAGTTGCATTAGGAAGGAAGGAAAATCAGTGAAAGAAACAGGAGTTTTCAAAACTGAAGCTCAAAAAATGATTAAAAGACGAAAAAGTGCTCATGGAAGGCCTGGTAGACCACAAAAACTGTCCCCATCAGATAAACAGCACTTAAAGCTTTCATCTTTGCGAGAGATCAACCTGCTTCAGATCTGAAAACATCCACAGGGGTTTCTGTCAATCCTTCCACCGTGAGAAGACAACTCAGCACTATGGGTCTGAAAGGATGTGTAGCTGATAAGAAACCTTTACTGAGAAAATGCAAACAGACAAAGAAGCTGCTGGTGATCTCAGAATATGCACTGACCACCTCGGAGTCCAGACCTCGACGTCACTGAGCGCAACCAATTTCTAAGACAGAACTTTGGAGGTGAGGAAACTGATTTCTTTGAAAAACTGAAAGTGAGTATCCTGAACAGAACTAAAGCTTTAATAAAGTCAAAGTGTGGACACATGAATACTGAAAACGCGGTATTTAGCTGTTGAGGTTTCTGTGTGATCATTCTGTTCAGTATTTTTCTGCTTTTTTCCTGAAGCTGAAAGCTAAATTAACATGTCTTTGATGGCCGTTTTGACTGTAAATGAAATAAATGGCGATGCTAGTTTTGGTGCAGAAATGACTTCGTGCTACAATCCAACTGCTTGATTTCAGCATAACCATTTAGTCTAGAGATACATGGACAAAGCCCTTCATATCAATGAACTCAGACATTCAGAGGCTGATCATTTTTCGTGTGATTTAATTTGCAAATGTTTACAGGGTGTGTGGGGGTACAAGAAAAGAAAATCAAAAACAAAACCAACACAAAGATCTTTGGTACCTCATAACAGTGGATGGGTCCAGCATTACCGAACATTAAATGAGGGAAACCCATGAAAGCTAGCATGCTGTTACTGTGAGAAAAAAAATGGGAGTGTGGCTGAACAACAGCTGTTCTGGATCCATGCTGACATCTGACTAGTAGTCAACATATGGAAGACATCATGTGGATTCAGTGGGGCTGATGTTCAGGTAAATGAAGCCCTAATGTTCATGGTGTCCAAGTATAAAATATAGAAAACGTTGCATTACCTCAAAGTAAAAATGTCCCAGAAACAGAAATAACTTCACATCTGCAGTTGTCATACTCAATGACGTTACTCTGAAGCCATGATGAGATTACAATAAACGTACATTCATGTTCTAACAGGTCAGACCTTTGTTCAAGAGCTAAATAAAGATCGCATGAACGGCACTAGAATTGCATAGAGTTGAACATTTTAGAATCTCTTTATTGAACCTGATCACACACAGAAAACTGGACCTGGGATGCAGTTAAATATTTCTGTAATGTATTTTTTTTAAAGTAGCTTTTAATCTGTATACAATCATGTTAGAGAGACATACTGTGTAGTAGTTACAACATAAGGTATCAAAATAATGGTCCACTATGAGGAAACGCTGCATTAAATGGAAGAAATTCAGTGGTAGTTTATACACTATTCAGCGGCCATAACCTCATTCGAATGCACGCTTCCCTCTTGGTTTCATGGAATGATCTTAATAAGCATCTACAAAACTGGCCAAATTACTTGACGAGTATAAATGGATCCATTTTATCAACTCTGTTTTAAGACTCACAAGTTAGACTGTGCTGTTTAAAATAAGCTATAAAGTCAAATGCATTCTGAAAAAGCTGTGAATATATGAGGTTTGGAATGGGCTACATAAACGTGTACAATAATATTCAAATTTTACCCACTGTATTTATGCGTGGATGGAAAAGTAGGATTATATAATTCAACTCTGCAAACTCTGAGCTCTCGTAGTTCGAGTGACTCAAATCACGCTTCCTTATCTGAATATGGTGAAACTAAATGCTTTGACAATAACGATCTTAAGAATGTGACCATGTAGCAGGGTGATGATAGTGACGGCAACCAATGCACAACTGCAAAGACAGGCAGCAGTAACTTGCATGACTTTGCTACAAATGTCAGAAAACATTAATTGTCGGTTTTCTTCAGTACAGAAGCACAAACCTCCTCAGTGTCCTTCCACATAAAATGTACTGAGCAGCTCTACATCATATCCAACACCAAGTCGCTATGGCACGGCAGAAATCACACTAGTGTACCCACGCCCTTAGACTGTGTGTGGAACTGCATGGAAAAATAAATAAACCAAGAAACAAACAAAACAATGGGAGCACTGGGAGAGACTCTAAGGACAGTCTCTGATGTGAAAAGTCACAGATGTAAGAACACCTGAAATACTAAAGTACTACCTCTTTCAGAGTGCTGCTCAGGTCGTAAGAAGTAAGGCGTCGCTCTTACAGCTTAATTCTACCCATTTTTCTCATTTCAGCATCATTAAATGGTTAACGTAACATCACTGTCGGAACAAAAGCCTCACTTTTGTAATTTTCATAATTGTCAAAGTAAATTTATGTAAACAGATTTTATTCCAAGTCATTTTAGAGCATTTCTATTAGTTCATTAATCATAATATTTTATATTTTTTAATATAAGTAGCAGGAACCAATTTCAAATTGCGTAAAAACAAACAAGATTCAAGGTTTTGTTCCAACAGAGATGATGTGTAAACCACCACTCAGAGCAGTTTGATGTCAATTCTGTTCCTCTGGAGAAACGTGCACTCAGATTTCTTTACAGTGGTGGAGACAGGAGCCAGGCCTCTGAATTATTTATGTGCTACTTCAGAGAATATTACTGCACAAAATGATAATGATTATGTTACTTGATGCCGAGACATCGTTTCACAATAATTGTGCAATAAGATTTTGGCCTAAAACGTATTTTTACAATCCTTTACATTTAGGGTGTTGTAAGGCAAAAAAGAAAAATTTAAGTTTTCACATTTAGCACAATTTTACCAATAACATGAAAAATTAAGAAGACGTGTAGATTCATTGACTGGTCTGGAAAGTAATGACTAGATCTGTGCGACACCTGGTTCCTATCACCACCTCTGTAAAGCAACTCGAGTCAGCAAGTTTCATGTCAAAACACTTTGAATGGCTTTGTTCAGTCACATCAGTAAATGAACTATGCAGAAATGTCAAAAAAGCAGCTGAATTCTCAGCTCATCTGTCCATCCATCTAGATTCTTAAAGGTTTCGTGGACAAAATATAAAGCCCCAAGGCTAACACTAAATGTGAGAAGTGGACTATAGCACTTCAAGTTAAACAGCAGCAACGCACCATGCTCCTTTTAGCGTGTTAGTGAGAGATTTTCACAGATAGGACTTTTGAGTGATGAAACAGAGTAACAAAGAAAGCCAAAAGAAAAATTAAAAAGTAAAAAATGCAGCATAAGAGCCATCTTGAAGGCACAATCTTCCCTGACAGAGTGGAAAGCCCCAAGAGGAGACCAAAAATCAACAACACTGCCACAAAGGCAGAAACAGAGGACCAAGCTTAGAGAGAATTGGTGGGCACTGGCAGAGGTGGGGGAGATCATGAGGAGCATTAAGCCCAGACAGAACACCTCAATCCTGGCCTGAACACACCTCCCTCTGCGCCTCAGCCTCCAGCTCTGGACCGCAGTGACACGCCTGAGCGCAGGTGGTGGGCGCAGTCTCTGGTTCAGGGCTGTTCCGATGGGCAGGGCTTCCTTCTTCTGAGTCTATGGCTGGTTGCTGTGACTCAGCCTCTGTTGCTCCTCCTGAATCCACGCCTTGCCCATCATCCTCTGGTTTACTTAGACCCTGAACTTTCTTACTCAGTTCATTGCGTTCAATCTGCAGAGCGCGACACAACTTCTCCAGCCTCTGCACCTTCACCTGCAAGCTCTCCAGTTCCTTGTCTCGAAGTGTTTTCTGCAGAAGAAAAAAAAAAAACAAAAAAAAACAATGATAGCAGAGCAGCTTCGAACATTCAAACATCCAGAACTCATTAAACGAGCAACAGTGTGAAGTAATGAAGTGGGAGGGAAATGGTACAAAACAAAGCTAGGATAACAAAAAAATAGTTGCACTGAAATGCCCACAGTCACCATGTCATAAAACAAAGCTAAAATAATAACCTTTGCCTCTGTCAAAATACTCTCACAAACCAAACTTTAAAAAATGATGCTATGGTGAAAAAAGCATAGGGTAATAAGAATACGACTGCAAAGCCAATAAATGACATGACTTGTCTTATCTTGATAGTATTAGAAGCATTCTGTAAATACTATACAGGAGTATATAGTATATTTTATATAGTAAGCTAGAAATTCATAAGTTGGTTCAATCATTTAAATAAACACATACCTCCTCAGCCATCTCCAGCAGCGCTTTGTTACTGCTTTCCCAACGTGACCTGTACATCGTCGTCTCCTTCTCCAGCTTCTTTATCTTCTTAGTCATCTACAATACAACACAGAAAGGGTAGGACGCATTATGCATTTTCATTCTACATCAGTAGATACCAGACATAATGAACAAAAAAAACAAAAAAAAAAACTTGTTTCAGAATCCTGGTCCACTTACATAAACCATTCAGCTCAGCACTGTTTTTTTTATGTAGATTTGTTTTTATTTGATGTAATAGGCCTATGCAAATATTACACACATGCGTTTTCTCCCTTTTGCTCTCTGGTATGTGTGTGGTCCATGTCTATACAACATAGTCTAGCTTACAGTCTTGTTAACTGTTCACCTGGACAAAATGAAAAGAAAGCTTGCTAAAGAGGAATGGGAACACCATTATGACCTACTATATCTTTTAATGGGACAACACTATAGAAATGAAACCTTAAAGTAGTCAGTGTGTAGCTTGTATAGCGGTATAGATTTCCTATCCTCTGAAAAGAACTAACTCCAAATACATAAATGCCACAAGCGTATTCATAACTGAGATTAGGGAATTGTTATTACAAATCACTTCGCAGGGGACGCTTCCCTTATCATCAAAATAATTTTTTCACTCCCAATTAATTCAGGTAGAATGAAAATACCTTATCTAAATTAAGCCTTATCATAAACACTTGTGCATGTACCACCACTTGCCATGTCTTATTACCTTCTCCATCTCTTGCTTGAAGGTTGTGAACACCTCATTGCTTTTGGAAAGTGTGTTCTGAAACTCTTCAAACTTCTCTGTGTATAATGACAACTGAAAAGATACAAAGATCATGAACAGTGCAGAACATACATAAACATATAAAACATTCTTGAATATTTTGCAGGAAAAAAGGGCAGAAAATCACTGCTTTATATTAGTAGTCTTCTCACCCATCAAGGCCCATCTGCTGTATGATAACATATGCTCACCTGTTGTTTGAGGTGAACCTCTTGCTGTTTCATAAGTTCATACATCCTCTGCGACTCTGCAGCCTCTTTCAGCAGCTGTGGAACAAGAGAGAATTAAATAAAAAGGGACAGTTAACATGATTTACAAGAGAGTGACATTTCACTCGAGCACAGATTCACATTCCAAATTTGCAAACAAACAGGCTGGTTTATTTGCATGCATATGTTTCTGTGACTGTAAACTGTGTCTGCTCTCTGTAGTGAATATGAATGTGCCAAAGCATATCTGGCAACTCACAAACTCCTTCTCCTTCTGGTGGCGGTCCTCCGAGTCCTTCAGCAGTGCCTGAGCCTGATGGAGCTTAGCATCAACCAGCTGCTGTTGCAGATCTTTGTGCTTAAAGACCTTGTCTATGTGCTGCAGAAGTGAAGGAACATGGCTTAGCATTACACTTAAAAATTGACCATTTGGTACATTAAAGGACAGTCCCAATCCTAAACTGTAATATATTAAGACCATTCAAAACGACCAAAACTACAGAACTGGATTATGGATGATTTAAAATATACTGAACACCACAAAAAATATTTTCTGTAGATTGTAGATTGCTTCTGTAGTCCTTTGGTACTTCAGTGACAGGACATGAATGCAAAACTCCTTGAATGTGAACATTCCCCTAGCGTAATAAATTCATAGACAGAACTGCACACAGCAACAGATAACATGCTTTCCAAAGCACATGCTGTTCAGTGAAGACTGTCGTTTATTATTGTTCCCTATTCGGTAGCTTCTTCCTCTTTTTCTCCCCCCATCAAAGCTTCTACTGCATCTGCTTATGTTCTAATTTCCTTCATGGTCCAATCAGCCTTTGTTTTTGTTCCAAATGAACCCTGCTCTAATCAATCTGGCCACGTCCAGCATACAGCAAATAAGGGGACTCTTTGGACCTAGGCCAAAAAAAAAAGAAAAGAAAAAGCTCCTGTGCCAGCTCTGAGCTTTGCTCCTCTCAGGAAAAAACCCTTCGCTCACTTTTCCTTTCTTTATCAGAAACGCACCTCTTCCCGTAGCTCATACTGCTCAATGAGCTTCTTCAGCTTCTCAGCCAGCTCCATGTTCTCCTGCCGTAAACTGGCATTGCGCTCGTTGTGCTGCTCCATCTGTGCTTGGATGTCATTCAGCGTCACCTGAAAGTGGGAGGTGACCTCCTTTCTCTTTTCCTCTTCCTGACGAGCCCGCTGCACCCCATCTTCCTGTAAGGGATAGACTACTGTTATACAGAATAAATAGCCTTTTAAAGTAGTTAAAACTGCTGTAGTTTCTACTGCAGCTACTACATTCCAAACAACAGTTTTTACTGCTTCAGTACACCTGATTCATGTGGTAGAATCTCTCAAACAGATGAGGTGTTACAGCAGTAGAAAAAAATGTAGCTTACACAGAACAGATCGATCGTGGTTTGATTACAGAGATGTATTTTGCATGCATAAGAATATACCTTCAGGGTGCGGTTGTGTCTCTGCAGCTCACGGCACAGGCTTTCTAGCTTGCTTCGGGCCAGAATGGCCTTGCTGTGCTCATTCCTCAGGTGGTCTTTCTCTTGGATTAGCTGTGTCTGCTTCTTCTGTAGAGCCCGCATCTGCTTCTGAGTGTTGCGGTTCTCTTCAAGCTGAACAACACAACCAGATCATTTTAATACAACAGACAATATGAAACACTCATGACACATGAAAATCATATAGCTGCCATCATTAGGAGCTACTGTTCATTTGACAAATAAAACAGGCTGAACCACAGGGTCTCCAACTCAGGGTCTTCAACTAACTTTGATGTCAGATCATCAACCCGAGATGAACACTGAGAAAAGTGAAATATCACATATATAACAATGCATCCTCCACAATGCAATGATGTTAATGTACACATTAAGGCACTTACCTATACAATGGCAAATTTGACAAAAACGTACTGCAGTGATGCACAAAGATAAAAATTCTAGACCGAAACAAAAATTCAGGAGATACTCGACCAAAAAATTAAAGAGAGGATTCTTTTAGACATAATATGCCTTTTTATTTATGCTTTAAAAGCATTACTTGCCATGTAGAGAAAGATCTTAGAGAACTAGGAGGACTAACTTAATTTTAAACAACTTGCTAAATAATATTAAATGCAATATTAAAAATAATTAAATTTAATAATTTAATTAAAAAATTAAGGCAATATTTCATGTTCTCTCAAAGACATCTCAAGCTGAATTCCCAAGCCCCTCCAGTTAACTACAGTAAACATCTTGTTTGTTTATATATAAAGCACATGAAGATGGTTTTGGAATTTTTGCCTAGCAGTCTCAAGTTTTCCCAGCAGGGGTGCTACTAGCTACATGCTTTGGTGTTAGTCAATAGCCATAAACCTCAGCAGGGATTAACAAATGTGTTTACAAGAACAACTGTCAAAACAGAGATCATTTCCAAAAGATAGAGTTATTTACGTGATTTGCTTTAATGAATATTATTAAAGCAAAGCTAAAGACCACCGAGATACCTGTTGTAGCAGGTTGTGTTTGTTTGTTTGTTTATCTGACAAGTGCAGGCCACTGAAGAGGATAAACAGCATTGTTAATGTCACTAAGTGTTAGATTTTGACACTTCCCTGAAGGCTAATTTAACCATCTGCCCTTCAGAATTCTTCCTCTTAAACCCATTTTTAGCCGAAATTTCAGTGTTTTCTTACAGAATGCAGATTTCAGTATTGGAATATTGACAGACCATTACAGGGAATAACTACTTAAGCCTAGGAATTTCCTTTTACTCATATCTAAAAATCACTATTTTAATTTTTTTATCAATGTTTTCAATTATTAATAATCATGAGGATGTATGACAAAGCAAGGTTGCATGGGGAATTATAGTTGGGTTTCCATTTTAACGTTTTGCAAATGTTACGCGCATTTCTGAAAATACAAAATTATTACAGCACTCAGGTTCACATCTAGCAGCTACTGCAAGACAAAAACAAGCAGACTCCCTACCTCTTTTCATAAACACATGCAGGTAAACAGAGTAAAACATCACATTATTCCTAAACTTCCTTCTTGCACACATGCGAAATTGCTAACTACAGTTTAACGAAACATGGTTCTATATTAAAATATGTGAAATGTAACCATTTGTACAACATCATGAGAAAAAGTTTGTAGAAAAGAATCAGCACTGGGAGTGAGTGTGTGGAGGCATGATGAAACTACAGTGTACTTCCGACTATTGTTCTTCGCATGGCTAAACTGCCTCTGAAGCTCAATATATAAACTCAATCAGCTGAAAACGCAGCACAGGGTCTGCCAAGAATGTGGGCTGTTAGCTGACAGTCTGCCAATGCACTCAACATCACAGCTTACCTGCAGAGACACAGAAAGAAAGCCCAGGTACAGCAACTATCCATAATATGGAGCTCTGTTTTTAACAGCAGAATTACTGGACAGTCACCAGGGTCTTATTCATAAAACGAGTTTAAATTTCATGCTCAGCATTTGCATGCAACTTATTCATAAATAAAAAGCATATGCCTTAATACATGCACGCAACTTTGAAGCGTGACCGAGTCATTTATTTTTATAAACGTTTTCAACTATTACATATTTCAAATGCGCACTGGAAGATCTTTTATCATTACATTAAAAAGGCTTTAAATGTTTCTTTGAAACAAAGTTAATAAACATATCATTTAAAAGACAAACTTCTTGTTTTCCATTATCATCTAACAAAAGAGAGGCTTTGTAAATGGTTATGCAAATACATTTACACACATGACTGCCTACTATATTCACATTTTTCGTATTTATTTTAAAGTTAGTGTTTTCAAAACAAGTAAACACGTATTGCCCAAATAAACAAATATTTAAATATTAATATAATTTTAATTCCTAAATATATGTTATATCCCTAAAACATATTTACTGTACTGTATCTACATTTGCTATGCCTCGAACATCATGGTGTCACTGCCATCTAAATATGTCTGGCACAAAACTTTCAGTATTTAAAGCCATGAATTTGCCTTGGAGACTAGTCCCATTCAAATGTGAAGTGCTTGACTGAGAGAGATCTGAGCTTTATACCAGTTAACACTGAAAGTAACTCCTTTTCTAGATTAAGTACTTTGAAACAAGTATTTTATGATAATCACATGATCTGTTGTCTTACCAGCTCAGCATACTTCTTGCACAGACCAGCAAGTTTTTCTTCTGGGGTGCTCAGTGTGTTCAGAGTCTGCATAAGGAGTGTTATCTCCTTGCCTAAAAGTAGAAATGAAAAGCAAAGTAATGAAAAAACATCAATTTACTTCATAGAACATCCAGAAGCTTAAATAAATCCATCCATCCATCCATTTTCTAAGCCGCTTCTCCGTCAGGGTCGTGGGGGGTGCTTAAATAAATGACATATACAATGGTTAAATTTATCTCTGAATTACCAACAAATATATATATATAACTTCTTCTTTCGGCTGCTCCCTTTAGGGGTCGCCACAGCAGATCATCTGCCTCCATCTTGCCCTATCCACAGCCTCCTCTGCTTTTACACCAACCATCTCCATGTCCACCTTCACTACATCCATAAACCTTCTCTGAGGTCTACCTCTTCTCCTTCTACCCAGCAGCTCCATCTCCAACATTCTTTGCCCAATATCTCCACTATTCCTCCTCAACACATGTCCAAACCATCTCAACCTGGCCTCTCTGGCTTTATCTCCAAACTGCTCCACCTTCACTGTCCCTCTGATCTGCTCATTTCTAATCTTGTCCATCCTGGTCACTCCCAACGAAAATCTCAGCATCTTCATCTCCGCCACCTCCAGCTCAGCCTCCTGTCTTTTAGACAGAGCCACAGTCTCCAAACCAGACATCATAGCAGGACGCACTGCTGTCTTGTAGACCTTCCCTTTCACTCTTGCTGCTATCCTTCTGTCACACATCAGCCCTGACACCCGTCTCCACCCACTCCATCCTGCCTGCACCCTCTTCTTCACCTCTTTTCTACACTGTCCATTGCTCTGGATGGTTGACCCAAGATATTTGAAGTCATCCACCTTTACGACCTCTACTCCTTGCATCTTCACCTTTCCACCTGCCTCCCTCTCATTCACACACATGTATTCCGTCTTGTCTCTACTGACCTTCATTCCTCTCCTCTCCAGTGCAAACCTCCACCTCTCCAGATTCTCTTCCACCTGCTCTCTACTCTCACCACAGATTACAGTGTCATCTGCAAACATCATGGTCCATGGAGCCTCCTGCCTGACCTCATCTGTCAACCTTTCCATCACCATTGCAAACAAGAAGGGGCTCAAAGCTGATCCCTGATGTAGCCCCACCTTCACCTTGAAACCATTTGTCACTCCAACTGCACATCTCACCACCGTCTCACTATCCTCATACATGTCCTGCACCACCCTAACATTCTTTTCAGCTACACCTGACTTCCTCATACAGTACCACAGTTCCTCTCTTGGCACCCTATCATATGCCTTCTCTAGATCCACAAAGACACAATGCAGCTCCTTCTGACCTTCTCTGTACTTCTCTACCAACACTCTCAACGCAAAAATTGTATCTGTGGTTCTCTTTCTGGGCATGAAACCAAACTGCTGCTCACTGATCTGGACCTCTCGCCTTCGCCTTGCTTCAACAACTCTTTCCCATACCTTCATGGTGTGGCTCATCAAATTTATACCTCTGTAGTTACTGCAGCTCTGCACATCACCCTTGTTCTTAAAAATGGGGACCAGTACACTGTTTCTCAAAAAAAAAAAAAAATCATGCAGCACTAAATTCCAAAAATACCGTGACATGTCAGGTATTTTGAAAAATGTCTTCAAATATCAAGGTGTTCTAGTACTGCTGCATCATCCACACTCAACTGCCCGTTTCTACTCTCCCAGAAAGAGCTGGCCACTCACCCAGTCCTTTAACTTTCTTTTTCTCCTGAAGCTTCTTCTGGTCCTTTTCTGCACTGCCGTTGCCATTCAGTTTGGAATCTACTGGCTTCCCATCCTCTCTGTCAGTAAGCCCATTGACTTCTAGACCATCAGGCTGGCCATTAGGCACAGCTGTGTCCTCACCACCATCTTCCTGACAGTATGTGCTGAGGATGTCCTCCAGCTTTCTGCTCAGCTCCTCAGCCACATCACAGGAGGTAGGAATTGCTCCAGCCTCAGCCACTGCAGACAGCACAAGGGTAACTGAAGAGTTAACCCTGTAATACTCTTCTACTGCTTAAAAAAGCTGTGTATGATACCAGACATGTGAGAACAAAAGGACATGAAAAAGAACTACTGAAAGATGCTAAAAATTTGCCTTTTTATGTAGAAAAAAAAAAGAGACACTATGAAGACAACAATACATATTTTCTGTGTTTTTCTAAATAGGATGGAAACAGTGGTTCAACAGGACTTTTGAGCTCAAGATTCAATTTAATTTTTAAGATTTTGTGTGATGTCAATGTCTGGACTCTGTAGCTCTTTAATGGACCAGTTTGGTTCAGAAAACGCTCGTTTTATTTCAAGTTTGTAAAGTAGCATGCCTTTGCGTAAAATAATGAAATGTACAACTGAACTATAAACAACACAACAGAAAGACCCTCAAACTGTCTTTCATTTGAGTGTGGTGCATCTTCAATGTCACAGATCTGGATGACTGTCTTCAGGTTTAGTTTCTCACTTACAGCCTTCATCTGTTCGGGAACTGACAGTTGGGGAGCTGTCTGTCTGCATGTTTGGCTCTTTTGGACTGTCTGTTCCTTCAGGACTAACTGTACTCCCTCCTGTGCCATCAGCACTGGCAGGAGACCCTCCACTGTTGTCCAAAACTTGATCCTCTGTGTCCTGTCTCTTCATTACTGATCTGTGGACAAGAAGCAGAAGTGAACCACATGCTCACTCTCACCTCCACGTTTTATATCACAAAGCCAGTGCACTCTTCAAGGCTCTCAAAGTAAAAAAGGGTCACATTTATAGATAGATAAGGAACCTGACTTCACAGGTGGTCTTTATGTGCTACGTCGTTTCATTAACCACAGCGCTCAACCCAGTGAGCAATATCGTTAGCCAGCCACTGAACTTGCTAACCTAAGTTAGCTATGCTAGTTAGTTAGCGTAGTGCGAGCTTCTTTGAGTCATTTCGAGCTAAAACAACAGCCGAACCTAAACATTTAGCCAAGCTTGTTTATCAAACGTCCGCGACAAACGTGTAACCATCTAATAAAGTTATCTAGCTGGAAAAAGCAGCAGTTGAGGCGGATTTTCCAACCGACACTCAGCTAATGCTAAGTTAGGTTACCTAACAAAGCTGATCGGCTTCTTATTCGGATTTTCCCGTTCCACCTTAAACGGGGCGGCAGTTACATTCGGACTACAGTGAAAATGTGGCTAACTGCACCTTTTAAGGTGGAATGGGGAAATTCGAACAAGAAGCTGGGGAATAGGAAGCCAACTTCAGCCTCGCTTAGCGGGTACTAAGCTAGCCTCGCTAACGTTACTCAACAGATACGTTAAATATGACTGCAGCTTAGCAGGCCAACTGAGATATACAACACAAATGCACATCTGAGATAGTAATTTAATGTTTCCCGAGTAACAAACACATTAACCTACACGGGCAGACCAAAGCGTCTGCCGCCAAGCCAGAACTAACGTTAACTTGTGTGGCTAAAGCTCGTTAGCGCCCCGGATAAAACCCAAAGGAAAACAGCAGACCAGGCGGTCAAATCGCTCAGATTTCACAGTCACATTACTCAACGCCAGGCCTGCAGTCCCACCACAGCAAAGTTACGATGATAAAAAAAGCTACCAGAGCCTCAAACAGGTCCCAGCAAAATCCTTCACTGTTGGTGGAAAAAGAAATTGTTTGCCAACGGACACAGGAAGCGGCAGGAAGGCGTCAAAGCGGATTGGTGCGGAAGAAACGCAGCTTCCGATAGAACAGTCGCAAAAGCCCCTCTAACCCGACACTCAGCCAGGCTGGAGACCACCTCAGTCGACTAACCGCGAGCGTTTTATTATTTATGTTACAATAATGGCTTCATAATGAATGCAGAGTATGAAGGCAGGTTAATGCTGTTCTTGGCCTAATTCCTAAAATAAGTTTATACAATTAAAAAAAATATTCATGTCAATGTTAAAAAAAAAGCCTTTAATTCTATTTTTTGTGGGCTGCACACAAAAACTAACAGCTAAAATACGCCTTAAGACACGTGCTTTGATGGTTCGCCAAGAGTTATTCAGTAAACACACACAAAAAAAAGAACCATTTCGTGCTTAAATGGTTATTTGCATGGTAAAATGGTTATTCAGATTGATGGAGAGTGTTGTATATGGTTCCATATACAGCCTTTTTGAAATTGATCTGCATAGCACCCGAAGAGGTTCTGTTGTTACAGGCTTGACATGACAATAGCAGAACCCTTTTGGTGTCGTGTAGAGCCACACATTGCCCATCAGTCTGAAGATCCGTTTATCCGTTCAAAGAACTATTCAAGCATGAAATGTCTCTCTCATACATACACACACACACACACCTCAAAAAAATAAAGGGAACACTCAAATAACACATCCTAGATCTGAATGAAAAATCTTCTCATTGAATACTTTGTTCTGTACAAAGTTGAATGTGCTGACAAAATCACAAAATCAATGGAAATCAAATTTATTAACAAATGGAGGCACGGATTTGGAGTCACACACCATATTAAAGTGGAAAAACACACTACAGGCTGATCCAACTTTGATGCAATGTCCTTAAAACTGACTAAGTCAAAATGAGGCTCAGTATTGTGATAGTCATGCTGAAGGATGTTGCAGGCAGCAGATCGCTCTCCACGGCGTCTCCAGACTCTGTCACGTCTGTCACATGTGCTCAGTGTGAACCTGCTTTCATCTGTGAAGATCACAGGGCGCCAGTGGCGAATTTGCCAATCCTGGTGTTCTCTGGCAAATGCCAAGCCTCCTGCACGGTGTTGGGCTGTGAGCACAACCCCCATCTGTGGACGTCGGGCCCTCATACCATCCTCATGGAGTCGGTTTCTAACCGTTTGTGCAGACACATGCACATTTGTGGCCTGCTGGAGGTCATTCTGCAGGGCTCTGGCAGCTCCTCCTGTTCCTCCTTGCACAAAGGCGGAGGTAGCAGTCCTGCTGCTGGGTTGTTGCCCTCCTACGGCCTCCTCCACGTCTCCTGGTGTACTGGCCTGTCTCCTGGTAGCGCCTCCAGCCTCTGGACACTACGCTGACAGACACAGCAAACCTTCTTGCCACAGCTCGCATTGATGTGCCATCCTGGATGAGCTGCACTACCTGAGCCACTTGTGTGGGTTGTAGAGTCCGTCTCCAGCTACCACGAGTGTGAAAGACCACCAACATTCAAAAGTGACCAAAACATCAGCCAGAAAGCAGAAAGGTGCTGAGAAGTGGTCTGTGGTCCCACCTGCAGAACCACTGCTTTATTGAGTGTGTCTTGCTAATTGCCAATAATTTCCACCTGTTGTCTGTTCCATTTGCACAACAGCTGTGAAATTGGTGGTCAGTGTTGCTTCCTAAGTGGACAGTTTGATTTCACAGAAGTTTGATTTACTTGGAGTTATACTGTGTTGTTTAAGTGTTCCCTTTATTTTTTTATATATATATAAAACAACTGCCTTTAACTAAAGAACCCTTTAAGAACCATCTTTTTAAGCGTGTAGATACGTCTCTAGAACTGTACTGGACCTTCTGTACTTCTACCAAAAGATATTTTCCCAGTTGGTGTCTTTATGATGGTGAACACTGTTTAACACGTTGGTCCAAAGTCTCCTGTAAGCGCTCAGCTGGGTTAAGGGACATCATATATAATTTCCATCATGTTCATTCTCATCAGTGGCCTCTGGATGGGAACAAGGTCATCCTGAAGGAGACCACCTCCATTAGCACAGAAAAGCTTTTTCATAGGATGAAGGTGTTCAGTCAGAATGGTTTGTTTTGATTTGCGGTGACTTTTTCTTGTAATGGAACCAGCGGATCAAAACCATGCTAGCAAAATGTCCCCCACAGCTCAGCAGAGCTAGGAGATCCCCTTCCTTTGAGGTCAGTCATGACTCATCTGACCGTATCATGTTTCCCACTTCTCTGTAGAACAGAGCTGATGGTTTTTGCACCACTGAACTCTCAAATGTGCGTTTGTCTTTGTAATGAGGGGTTTATTCACTACAACTCCATTATTATATCCCTCTGTGCTTGTGGACGAACTGTTTATGCTGACACTCTGCCCTGTTCTGCACTGACACTCTCAGCCACCCGAGGAACAGCAGCTTTTGTTTTTCTTTACATCACACTAATGCATGCAGATCAGGGTCACTGAATGTGCACAATCAATTGTAATTTTCAGCTGACGTCTTTCTCGTAGATCAAGAGGCAGATGTCACTTTCGTCACAGTTTCCATTAAAACATTTGCCAGTTGAGCAGTCTTAGTGACCGAAGCTCCTGCCACCTGTGCCCCCAACAATGAACCCTCTTTTGAAGTCATTTTACATCTTTTATGGTAATCTTGATCCAAAACTGGGGTAATTTTTCTACATGCCGCAGAGCGTGGTAGGATGTTAACTACTTGATGAAGGCTTATTTATTAAGGTTTTACTTAAATCTAATGCAGTCAGGTAAAAAGGTTTAAACACCCCTTCCCCCCACCACTTAGCCCTCTGTTTTGCGTGTTCACGTCTAGGGGTAGGATGTCCCGATTTTTGTTGAAATAGAGGGGTAGGGTGAAGTGTTAGGGCTATATGGCTCACGCTCCAAACGGAGTGTTATAAGTAAAAAAGAAAAAACCTGCAAGACGGTTGAACAAGCGAACAAAGAAACCCACAATGTAAGTATTTTCTACATTATAAAATTACAACTATCATATTATCTTAGTTTAATGTCGTTTCAATGTATTATGGTTGTTTTTTCATAACAAGCATAAAAAATCGCTAACAGCATGCTAATGTCTCAGTAGCTAACTAGTTAACTTTCCCAGTCCACCTTAAATAGTCCCGCAGTGTTGACACTGGACTATTTAATCTGGACAAGATTTCAACCACTACTCCATTCCAAGGGGTTAGAGTGACACTTGAAGACAAGGGGTAGGGGTAAAAAGAAGAAATGGGATTGGGCGTAAGTGAAAATAAGTTAACACATTCTCTACAAGGAACCAACTTAAGAATGTAAATTTCCTGCAAATCTCTGCACACAAACTATTCAGTTTTAACATATTAAACTTCAGCAGTCATGAGCAGGAGGTTAGGGAACCAGCCTTGTGACCGGAAGGTGGCTGGTTCAATCCCCTGAGCCGTCAGGACATGACTGAGGTGCCCTTGAGCAAGGCACCTAACCCTCACTTGCTTTGGACACTGTGGATAGGGCTGCCCACCGCTCCAGGCAGGTGTGCTCACTGCCCTAGTGTGTGTGTTCACTGGTGTGCATGTAAGTGGGTTTTTCACTGCATGGATGGGTTAAATGGGGAGGTCTACTTCTTCTGTGTGCAAGCACAGTTGGCCAGTGGTTCTGAATTCTATTCTATATTGGAAAAATTAAACATAACTTACACTACATTTGCAAAAGTATTCGCTTGTCTGCCTTCACACGAACATGAACTTGAGTGACATCCCATTCTTAATCCATAGGGTTCAATATGATGTCGGACCACCCTTTGCAGCTATAACAGCTTCAACTCTTCTGGGAAGGCTTTCCACAAGGGTTAGGAGTGTGTTTATGGGAATTTCTGACCGTTCTTCCAGAAGTGCATTTGTGAGGTCAGACACTGATGTTGGACGAGAAGGCCCGACTCACAGTCTCCACTCTAATTCATCCCAAAGGTGTTCTATGGGGTTGAGGTCAGGACTCTGCGCATGCCAGTCGAGGTTCTTTCACACCAAACTCACTCATTCATGTTTTTATGGACCTGCTTTGTGCACTGGTGTGCAGTCGTGTTGGAACAGGAAGGGGCCGTCCTCAGACTGTTCCCACAAAGTTGGGAGCATGAAATTGTCCAAAATCTCTTGATCTGCTGAAGCATTAAGAGTTCCTTTCACTGGGATTAAGGGGCCAAGCCCAACTCCTGAAAAACAACCCCACACCATGATCCCCCCTCCACCAAACTTTACACTCGGCACAATTCAGTCAGACAAGTACCGTCTCCTGGCAACCGCCAAACCCAGAGTCATCAATCAGATTGCCAGACGGAGAAGCGTGATTCTAGTCCAGTGGCGGCGCTTTACACCACTGCATTCGACGCTTTGCATTGCGCTTGGTGACGTAAGGTTTGGATGCAGCTGCTCGGCCATGGAAACCCATTCCATGAAGCTCTCTACGCTGTTCTTGAGCTGATCTGAAGGCCACATGAAGTTTGGAGGTCTGTAGTGATTGACTCTGCTGAAAGTTGGCGACCTCTGCGCACTTTGAGCCTAAGCATCCACTGACCCCGCTCGGTCAATCTATGTGGCCTTCCATTTCGTGACTGAGTTGCTGTCGTTCCCTATCGCTTCCGCTTTGTTATAATACCACTGACAGTGGACTGTGGAATATTTAGTAGTGAGGAAATTTCCCGACTGGACTTGCTGCACAGGTGGCGTCCGATCACGGTACCACGCTGGAATTCACTGAGCTCCTGAGAGCGACCCATTCCTTCACTAATGTCTGTAGAAGCAGTCTGCAGGCCTAGGGGCTCGGCTTTATACACCTGTGGCCACGGAAGTGATTGGAAATTCAATGATTTGGATGGATGAGTGAACACCTTTGGTAGTATAGTGCATGTATACTGCACTTTTTTTCCCCAATGTTAAATTCGGCAACTAAACATTGTGTAATTAAAATGTGCACAAGTCTCCTCTGTAGAGGATGTGTTCATTTATTTTCACTTACAAAATCAACAAAACATGTCATTTGACCAAGGGGTGCCCAAGCTTATGTATATGACTATATAAGGTAATATACAAACACAAACTGCAACAGACATTTTTGTTTATTTTTTTGCATGTTATCTGCATTCTGGTCAAACATTTTAAATCTCTTTAAAACATTTGTTCAATAATGTTAATGTACATGGTTCATGTTTGTGTGACATGTTCAGTTTGCGCATGTTTCTAGTCAATCATTCATACCGTCGGTAAAGTCAAGTCAGTCACAGTATAAGATGGGTAATTGTTGGCAAAAGAAGGAGGAAAAAAAAAATATAAATACATTTAAAAAGAAAGAAATTACAGGACCAGGACACAATATCCACCAGGGCAAGACTAAATGTCTGAAATGAATGTATGAAATGAAACAATTTAATAAACAAACAGCATTGTAAACACAGGTGAGTTAGCTTTCCCCCCCCCTCCCATTTAAATTTTTTTTAATTATTTTTTTTTTAGATTTTTTTAATGACACAGCCAAGTATTTCGCACTGGCTTTAGATTTGGAGGAGACAAAAAGTCTCAAGATATAAACATCTACAAGATCTAGGACGGAAGACCAGAAAAGACTCAAATCCAACTGTACACGTGTGGCCTTTTTGCACTTCTTGGAAGTCATTGTTAATCAGGGACAGTGTCAGAACTATTCCTTCTCTAAATTGTGCCAATAATAAGTTGCCCACACAGGTCTGCTTTAAATGTAATTTACATCGTAGATTATGAAGCCCTGATTTGCTATCAAAAGGATGTCCTTCACTGAGCACAACCTGAACCAAAGTTTTATCCCTGGATATGGCAGATTTGGAGAGGTGCAGATGACTGTAGTTCCTGCCTTTCATCCCTGAAGCTTTACTGATCATTTTTTTTTCTATTTTCAATTTAGAGAAAACAGCTTTAGAGGACCCAGCGTCTCATAGGCTGCTGTAACTGGTTGCGCTGGAAGTAAAGACAGTAGGACGTCAGATTTACAACAGTTGACTGGATCTCTACACTTGGTGAAACTTCAACTGAGATTGTACAAATACAAATAAACATCAAACATGGAAAGTCCTTAAATGAAGGAAACAATACATGTAAAATTTCTCTTACGATAGCTCATTATTATTACTTTTTTTTTTTTGACTCTTCTAGGCCACCATGAAAAAAAGCAAATTTTCAAAAGGGAGAGATACAATCCAAGCAGATCGACATAAAGGGAAAATAAATTTCATTAAAGCTTGAGTTAAAAAAAAAAAAAGAAATAGAAAAAAGAGAAATTAGTCCAGCATAATAAATTAGCTTTACAATTTCTAATTCAACGTACCAATTTGGTGTACGAATAGCAGACCGCCACACGTCTACAGAGACTGTGATAATGTAACCTCTGTGATTATTATAAGATATGAAAATAGAGCAGCAACATTTGCACAAATGCGTGCACATTCAAGTAAATAACCAAAGTCTGGAAAAAAAAGGGAAAAAAAAGAAAGAAAAAGAAAACATTGATATGCATCAACCTCCAGTCTTTGTTTCGTCTAATTGGCACTTTTGTGAAAAGGAGTGCATTTGAATTTTTAATTCTTTCTTTTGATTCGCTTATTATTATCCAACCTCAAGTGTTACAGACCAGCCTATGCTTTTTTTTTTTCCCTTCTATTTTTTCTTTTCGATATGCACAGATAGCCAGGTGTAGACGGGTACAGGGAACTGCAGCATCTCTGACCCATTACTACTCCCTTTGATCGCATCTATAATCTAGTTAGCCACAGTGTTTTTTAAAATTTATAAGTCAAAAATAAACTGCATAATTAAAGTTTATCTGTGCCCTCCAATTTAAGCTGTTCTCAATTCTCTTTATCCAAAAAAAAAAAAAAGATAGTACCCAAGTCAAGGTTTGGAGCAAGCTGAATGGGGTGAGGGCGTAATACACAGCAACAGACCTGACATAGAAGACATTCTACAACAGACACTCCTGGTCAAACGACATGTTTTGTTAATTTTTAAAGTGAAAATAAGTTAAACATCCTCTACAGAGAGCATACATGTACATTTTAATACACAATACAAAACACAGCCTGTGCAAAACATATGGCACATTTTGTATTGTACATTTCTCTCCCAAATAGGTTAAAGTTAGCAAATGACTAGGAATCATGCACTAAATTTTGCGGACGTCGTGTGGAGGATGTGTTTACTTATTTACATTTAGAATATCAATAGAGCATGTGATCTGACCAGAAATGTTCAAACTTTTGTCTATAGCTGTATTTTAATTCTCATATACGTAGTTGATGTAGCCCATCCTTGTATATCTGAAATAACTTTCTAGGAGAATGAAGAAAACAAAATCCTAAAATAGTGGGATTTTACAGCAAGTATTTTTTTGGCTATTTCTATTATATGTCATGTAATTGTCACACATTGTGCAGGGCAGCTGGCGTTTTTAAAACCTGTAACAAAGAAATGGAGCAAAATGGATCAAAATGGATGTTTTGATACAACAGCAACACTATCTTTCTGTCCAAGTGACAAAAAACTGAAACACCAGAAACTCTTAATGAACAGGAAAAAAAAAAAAAAAAAAACGTGATTCAATCTGCACAACTGTTAGTATTATAGTAGTGCATCACTCCAACCGTCACCTCAGTAGCTCCGCTCCCATTAACTCTTTTTAATTGCATCGAGAACAACTATATTGAAAATATGAGCACCCCTGGTCTAAAACGTCTGCATGGGTGTCATAAGGACTCTACAGAAACTTGCAGAGTCTTGACTTAGACTGGGCTGACTGAAGATCAGCTTCTCGTAATCGAACACAAACACTGGTCTGATTTCCTGGACATGGATTAAGCCTGGCTTACTGCAAGTGTAGGTTTAGGCTTAATCTGGGTCTGAGGAACCAGCTCTATGACCTTAATCATAGCGACACTGCAAACCGGTCTCAGTTCAGAGCAACTTTTTGTACAAAGGCAGAGAGAAATCGGTTTGAGGTGATGGCTTCACCCTAAGCTACAGTAAACAGATTACAACAGCAGAGCTAAAAAGAAAAAATTGAGTTTACTGCCAAAGTATCAAATGTAGTGCACTTGCACCAAACTGTAAAAAGTGTTAGTGGGATTTTTACTAAGGATCAAACATTTTTAAAGTGTTTTCTTTAACACACTGTCAAACAATTTGGCAAATCTCAATTTTACATATTACATTATACTATATAATGCTATCATTTACCAGAGAAAACAAACATTGACAAGAAAATGGAAGCAAATCTAGCAAATGTGAAAAATACTAAATCATCGCTGTTGTAAACCTGCTCTGGTCTATGACAGTATTATCTAGATTAGGAAAAAAACTGAGATTCAGTAGCAAATACTACGAGAATTCCTTTCACAAGGCAGCTGAAATACTAATATGATCAGGTCAAATGCTTAAGCTCCAAAATCATACTCTGACCAAATGCTCACTGTTGCTAGTACACTTGGTGTCCATAGTGCTGAGCATGCATTACACCGAAATGCACACAAAAAATACAGACCTCAGATGTTCAGTGACCATACTACAGCGCGCTCTACTGCTAACATTAGAAGCAACACAAGCTACAAAATCATGATATGAACACACAGCTTTAAAGGTTCTTCAGAAGATCTTTCCCTCACTTTCACACATCATCTGTCAGTCAGTGTCCTATTTCTCATCCATAGCTATAGGCCATTCTCTAACCAAACAAAACCCAGCCTTCACTCATTAAAGCACCCAGGAGTCAGTGTGGTGTAGAGGTAGGAGAAAAAAAATGCTTCCATAATAACAAGAAAAATTACATAAAGTTATGTCACAGTTTTATATTTCCTTGATCAAGAGGTAAAGTACTTCCTGTAAAAAGAACAAGGAAATGAACAGAAACTGAACATTTCATATCTTGTCTTTAGAACACAATAGCTGCAAGCCACTCCAGCATAAAGCATCACCACAAATGATGAAGAATTTAGCTGTGGGAAGAAAGACGTTAGCTAAGAGTGGGCTCCTTGCAATAAAGTGCCAATTTTTGGAGGGGAAGGAAAAAAAAATGCATACTGCTTTAGACTGATACTAAAAACAGAAGAGTGGAAAAAAGCCAAGCAGAAATGTTCAGTCAGAAATTATGGAAGCCGTTTTCCCCTGTGTTGCGTGTTCTTATCTGTATGTGATGTGTACATTGCATGCTGTCTGTATGCATGTGTGCAAGAGGTGTTGTGCAACTATATAGCATAATATTATATATATATATATATATATATATATATATATATATATATATATATATATATATATATATATATATATATATAATTTTTCTTTGCCTATACATGTTTGTTAGGTTAGTCATGATTTACAAATGTATCCCTTGCCATACCTTTAAGACCTGCAAATTATTGCTCATGTAAGTAATTGTAAACAAAATGTAAATAAATAATTAAAGGTTACAAGGTACTTTTATAAACTAAATGACAACCAAAGCTGGTGAAGAAATTTTGTGAAAAAGCAAACTATTGCCCTTTTTTCCTATTTATAGGCTATACCTGTGAAGGAAATGTCGATAGCAGCTGATTAATCAACATTACATAATAGCAGTGGGTGGGAGCCCTCTGGATTTGGCAAGGGATACACCAAGACAGTGGATAGAATAATAAAACCATGCAAAAGCCTAACATGCACCAACTGAGGGCTATCCACACACTGATCTTAACACTGTCTGCACCAGCTATTTGCACAGCAATTATTAAATCTATGTCCCAACAAAGAAAGCAAAACTCAAATTTATGAAAGCAGTCCAAACAGGTGTCTGTGCATATCTAAAATACACAAAAATGCAACCCAGGCTAGCTTGCAAAACTTGGGGCTGTAGCCTAGTGAAAACCCCATCCCTCAGCTCTGTGCTAGTCATACATTTCGCAGCAATTAAGTCACAGCGTATTTCAACTATTCATAACACCACAAGCCACAAACAGACATCTAATAATTCTGCCTCTATCACCATTAGCCTGGATATAGTCATCCTATCTCATGTATTTGAACACTTCCTGATGTACTATTTCAGCACAACCATCCAGCTCCTTGAACTTCCAAACCCAAGTGTAATGACAAAGTAAGTTAGTACTAAAAAGAACTAAAGCATGTTCCCTAAAGCCTCTGAAAAGTGCGAAATCTTTCAAAAAGAAACAACCTCCGATATTACAAAACCGTGTCTAAGAAGCACAGCTTATAAAGCAACCAGTATCGTTTTGCTACTAGAATGAGCAATGAAAGAATGCAGGTGTATCTAAATGTCTTCATTATCTGATGAAAGGTGTGCTAATTGACTGCATTGATTGTATTACTATGGTGGTATTACACAAATAGGCAAAGAAAATACATTTACCAAATTTATCAAGGTGTGTTGGGAATGCACGCCCAGTGACTGCTATATTCAGAGAGAAGAAATATGAAGAAGAAAGAGAGAGAAAAAAAAAAAAAAAAAGCATCCTTTCCAAACCAATTTGGCAATGCCATCAATTTTCAGCCAGCGGGGAGGGGGGCAGTTTCAGAGCCACACTATTTAAAGGGCAAATTAAGACAGAATAAAATTAAATAAAACTCCAGTTCCTGAAGTCTTCCATGTGTGACAACAGTGGTAATGTCCTTCTGCAAGAAGCACATTTTTTTCTCAATGTGTCTAAATAAATCTGCATGGGCCACAGTCATGCTTGTCTGGCTGTGCTGTGAGCAGATCTGATACAGCCTGCAGTACAGGTACTGGGACGGGAAAGTTAGGGATGCTCTAAGGGAGACTGAAGAAGTGTTGGAAGGTTGATTAGAGCTGAAAGCCCTCCATGGGGGCCTCCTGCTGAGGAAAAAGGTACTGCTGCTGGTTCTCATCCACCTGTGGCACCAGAGTAGCATCCTCCTCCTCCACACCAAAGTAGTGCTCAATGAGATCAAAGGCTTTCTGGTAGATCTCTTGATTCTCGTGACTCTGGAGAAACTCAATTTTGTCCAAGCCTAATAGGAAAAAGGGATATAATCACATATAACATAGCAATATGTCGCTTAGTATAACTTTGTAGTTAAGAGTTATTATATCTAGTGGTGGAATGTACACTGTATTGCCAAAGGTATGTGGACACCCCTCCTAAATGAACTGCATTCAAGTGCCAAGCCATATCAACTGCTAGAAGGTGTATATTAACCACAAAGCCATGCAACCAGCATAGACGAACACTGGCAGTAGAATGGGACATGAAGAGCTCAGCTACTTTAAATGTGACACTATCATAGGATGATAATAATAACAAGTGATAATAATAATAATAATAATAATAATAATAATAATAATAATAATAATAATAATAACAACCATAGGCCTCCTCTATGAGACTGCAGTAAGGGTTGATGCCGCTTCCGTTCTGTTTGGCCTCCTGCTCTCCAAGTCTCAGAATATTCTCCAGTCCATTCAAAGCTACCTGCACAATTTTGGAGTCCATCACTGTCAACAGGTCACATAGGGGCTTAATGCAGCCCAGATTCACCAGATAACTGCAGACAGAGTAAGAAAGCAAGAGTAAGACTGAGTGAGAAAGAAAATGAAAATGAGAGAACAAGCAAAGGAGTGAAAGTGAAAGAGAGCAGAGAGATGGAATGTAATAGCTGAAACTAAAACAATCATTCTGCTTTCACAATGAACAATCAAATCAAAATCACAATGACTCAATCAAAATGTGCCACAGGCTGTTTCTGAAAGGTACACTCATTCATATTACACATTTGATTACTTCTGCGTAACTACTACATAGTCAGTGTGGACTGTTCCTGCTCACACTAGTCTGAATAGAGTATTATTTTTTTCAGGAACCTAAAGTCTGAAAAACAGAAAGGCAATTGCTGTTAAAGACCAGTGTTGCATTCAGTGATCTTTGTAAATGGCTCCAAAATTCTCTGAGAAGACTGGAGCAATCTGTAATTCAATAATTAGACCCACCCCAAGCAGGGACCAGCATGAATAATATTCATCTTAACTTTAGCATCTACTCTGCCTGGTTGTACCAAACAAAAAAAGTCAAGAAGGCTGGTCATATTTTAGCTTTTTAAGATAAGTGTATGACATATTTAAGATAAGTGTATGACAAACACATGATGAAGTGAAAAATAAATAAACACTGTGGCATTTCAACACCATTTCAAGAATATAATTAAACCTAGATGGCTTGTACCAAGTTCTTCTAAACTCGTCAACACCACCCACTAAAATAAATCAATTTGAAAGGAAGGTATACAAGTCACACATGTGAATAAGCACTTTATCATTTAGCCTCATATTGCAGGCAATATTTCATATAAATTTTCTTTAATATCTATTAAATTAAAGCAAAGTATATATCTAATGTCACTTGCAACAGGGCCTAGTTGACAGATTCTCTGTTCAGTAGAATAGGTGGGATTTTCTGCTGACAATAACCAGAATGGAAGCGATGGAAGCCATTTGAACCAATGAAATACGGCTCTGCTTAACTGCAAAGCTAAAAACTCCTGTCACCTGACACCCTGGCAGGACAAATTTAGTCCTGTGATTTTTTTAAACTCAGTTTTTCATTATCACTTTATTGATTTTCTGTTGACTGATTTTTATTTACCGCTCTTTTTTAAATTTACAAATCTTTTGACTTAAATACTGACTCGTGGTCTTTTCTTTTAAGTTTCTGGAATGCATCACCAGCACAGAAATGATAAATTAGGTGTTTCTACCCAACCACTCAACAGAACAATTTTACTTTAGACTTTGGGCTCACCGGATCTGTTCAGGTGTGCCTCCTGATGTTGCATTAGTAATGGCCCATGCTGCCTCTTTTCTGGTGCGGAACTCTGCTTTCTGGAGGATTTCGATCAGTACAGGGAAGATGTTTGCATCTATTACCGTCTGAGGAGAGAAAAGAAGAAGAAAAAAAACAAAACAAAACATATTTTTCAAAAATTATAGCTCATCACTTCTCCCTGGTCCAAAACAATAACTATATACTTTACAGGACTGTTTTGCATGACTGTATGAGAGTATAGGTGTATTTTTTCACAAAATGCATAGTTCAGTACGATACAGTGACTCGACCTTTTCTATATTGAAAATATTGAACTTCGGAACAGCAAATTCAGCAATTTAGTTGTGCTTTATTATATAACAAATCTCACTCAAATATAGTTTAAAATGAGGAAAAACAGACAAAACTGCTAGAAAGGATGATATCTGTGCAGATGAGTGAACATCACCTGCTCACTCATCTTGCTTATAACTAAATACAGTCAGTACTGTATGAGGAGGAGTCTACTGAAGCCATTGTTTGAGGTCTTCGTCTAAAACATCTTGAACAATCCAATCCAACACCATGTATTGTTACACCCCTGAAGCTGAAGTGTATCGGTGTGTACCTGTATCTGTGCTCGGTTTCCTGCTGTGATGTTGGAGATGGTCCAGCACGCCTCCTTCCTGATGGACTCCTTGGCACTGCTGAGCAGGTGCAGCAGACAGGGGAGAGCAGAACAGTTCAGCACCACCTGCAGTGCACAAAGCAGGGCAGTGAGAGTGAGACAGAGACACCGAGAGAGAGAGACCGAGAGAGAGAGACCGAGAGAGAGAGAGAGAGACAGAGCCCGAGAGAGAGCCCGAGAGAGAGCCCGAGAGAGAGCCCGAGAGAGAGCCCGAGAGAGAGCCCGAGAGAGAGCCCGAGAGAGAGGCCGAGAGAGAGGCCGAGAGAGAGGCCGAGAGAGAGGCCGAGAGAGAGGCCGAGAGAGAGGCCGAGAGAGAGGCCGAGAGAGAGGCCGAGAGAGAGGCCGAGACCGAGAGACAGAGCCCGAGAGAGAGCCCGAGAGAGAGAGACAGACAGAGACAGACAGAGAGACAGACAGAGAGACAGACAGAGAGACAGACAGAGAGACAGACCGAGAGAGAGAGACCGAGAGAGAGAGACCGAGAGAGAGAGACCGAGAGAGAGAGAGAGACCGAGAGAGAGAGAGAGCCCGAGAGAGAGAGAGAGCCCGAGAGAGAGAGAGAGCCCGAGAGAGAGAGAGAGCCCGAGAGAGAGACCGAGAGAGAGACAGAGAGACCGAGAGAGAGGCCGAGACCGAGAGACAGACAGAGCCCGAGAGACAGAGCCCGAGAGAGAGAGACAGAGAGACAGACAGAGAGACAGACAGAGAGACAGACAGAGAGACAGACAGAGAGACAGACAGAGAGACAGACAGAGAGACAGACAGAGAGACAGAGATGTGCACAGAGCCAAAAGATCTAAACCAGCAATGCAAACACACATTAACATCAGCATTAAAAAACTTACAAGCACACAAACCTGTGTCTGAATGTCATCTCCAGTGACTATGTTTCCTACAGCCCTCAGTGCTGGAGAAGCCACTTTGTAATCTGAGTGCCTGTGAGAGTAGCAAAGGCAAAACCAGATCAGTGGTATTGAAAATCAAAACAGCATGGAGTGAATTCAATTACAATGAGTGAAATGAGAATTTTATACAGACAAATAAAAAAATAAATAAATAAAATTTCTAGATGGATTCAACTATTGGAACTCACATGAGAAGCTCTACCAGCCTCCTGCAGACTCCTGAGTCAATCACAGCCTGGATTTTCTCATTGGGTCCATCTGAGAGGTAGGATAAGGCCCAGCATGCATCAGCCAGCAGGTCAGGATCACTGCTAAACAGCAGGCGGGACAGCACTGGCAGGCATGGAGATACCTACAGGTGGGCAGAAAACCCTCTACAGAGTTAAACAAGTTTATAGAGAGTGGAGCTGGAACTGACCTATAAATTGCCTCCTGCAATATCTTTAAAAGTCACAAGCTCCTTTATATTTGATGGTTTTCAGGTTGGAACTTCATTATCTCAATGAAACAATTCAGAATCTGGACTAATAAAGTGGGCAGATGTGTGTTCATAAAAAGCTAAAAACTAACATAGCAGATAATCGCATATAAAAAAAGCCATTAATCATCAAAATGGCAACTTTACAGGCAAAAGCATTTAATTTCATTCACTGATTACAGTGGAGCTACCATTACATTGTAAAATGCAAAGTACCATTAAATAAAGACCACATGTTTTCAGAACAACACTAATGAAACCCTGCCCAAACTGTTCAAAACACAGGCACAGCTGAACGAGCTGGTGCTCTCCGCAACTAACTCACTCTGCTGCTCAGTTATTCTGTCTGTCTGAGGAATGCAGGGTGGCAGGAATGCAAGCTGGCACGTGCCGGATGATAAATTCCACCCCCCTCTCTCCAACACATTGTGCCCAATTAGACAAGAGAGGGGAATGCAGGACGTGAATTAAACACTCACCAATAAACTATGGCATGCACAGATGACCGATTACTCAGGATCAACATTAGTTTCTCTGTACAATTCAGACCAGGTGAAGAGTAGTTAATATACTCTTACATAAAAGTTAAGCATAAAGTTAAATATTAAGTAGGGATATTAAAAAGTCGGAATAGACAACATTAGTACCACATATGATGCTAACAAACACTCAAAAACTTTTCATTCATCACTTCAGATACTGTGCAGCACTAAACTTATTCTTAGACTAACAGCATTGCTATCTTTGGACAAAAAGGTAAAACCTTAGACAGCTCTGCCTCTTAGGAGCCTCTTTTTAACTAAACATGCAACTGAACACTGTTTAATACCTCAGGATAACCATAATATAATATCAGAAAACCTTATGACAATTTATCATGATAACTGTAACACTGTCATATATCTCCTAAAGCTGGGCCTGCACAACATAATTTTAACCCTGGTTTGTCCCTTTCTACAAATTTTCACAGCCTAAAAAGATCTTCTAAATCAAAGCAAATTATGAAGCAGATGATGTGATGTTTCTCCAATCACACCAAGTCCATCTTCAGCCCCCTGAATTGAGTTCCCCAGTGACCAGAGACACATATTTTCAAACGTTTGATTTGTATGACTCAAAATGAGTTCTACGGTGTGAGATGGTTAGTGATGTGGCAGAAGGAATGATTCAGGCAACAGCCAATGATGAAGAGACAGCGGACGGAGGGGAGAGAGAAGCTGCTTGTTACTGGTTTATAGTGAAATATTTCTCCAGCTGTGACTGCAATATCTGTGTTTCAATCGCATATTCAACCGCAGTTTGCATTTTCTTTATGCTGCATAAAAGCACAAGCAGGTCTGGTCCTGTTAGCTTTGTTTGCATCATGTGATGAAGGGAGGAAGATTTCAAAAGATTTTAAAGAGCCAAAAACAGAAAAACCAGTGTGAAGTAATTTCTTGAAGTCTGCATGATATGGAAATCATAACGCATTTTCCCTCCATACCATCATGCATTTCCAACTGAAACATGGTATCAGGGAGGATCTGTAAGCTAGCTGAGGATTGTCTCCTGATAGGTGGGGGTAGTGGAATTATTGGTTAGTACCTCACCTGACTTTAAAGCAAGTGGGATGAAGACTAAAAACTGAAATCCAGAGAGCCCCGTAATAACAATAAGACATAATGGACACAGAAAAAGAACAGAGGGAGACCTTTTCAAAGTCTGGTGGTGGACTTTTGCCTCTGCATAGATTAGACAGGGCCCATACAGCATTCCTGGTCATTGTGAGGCGAGTTGATTTGGTCAGCAACCTGAAAGGGGATTAAATAAAAACTCATGTACAAAAATGTACAAACCATCATTGGCCAAGAATGAAAAATGAAAATGAATCAGTCAGCACAGCCTTCAACTAAGAGAAACTGGATAATCAAAAAGGTTCAGTACAGCACTCACGTTAATAGTGGCGGAAGTATATTGCAGTTCAGAACGAAGTCCCTGCATACAGCACTGTCTCCTGCAATGTTGCCTAAAGCCCATACAGCCTGCAAAAGAGACACTAAGGTTGAAGGGTGATCTCTAAAAAGTGATGGATTTACAGACCATACATTATACTATAATATATTTCAGCTACTGAATTAATAATAACACTATATTAAAAAAAAAAAGTTTGGGGGGTAATGCAGTACATAACATGTTAAGAGTAATGTAATTACTTTTTCCTATAATAAAATAACAATGTAACAGATTATCTGTGCCTGTCCTTGTACACAGTTTGCGTGTGCTGTATGTGACAGCCATCTGCAAGACTTTGATTGAGAATATAAGCAGAAGTTTGCAAGGGCGTGAAGCACCACAAACTCACACTGTCCAATCATCCGCAAAACAAAACTGACCTCTCTGCAGGTGTGCAGGAATAGAAAGAACCTCACATGAACAAACCACATTCAATTTCCATTCAGAAACAGCTCTGTAAGATTTGCATTTTATTCATAAAGATTTTAGTCGGAGGCTGCAATTTTAGGACCGTTTCTTGTGGTCAGTTTCTAGATTTTCAAAACAGCATTAACTGTTCATACTTTTAATCGCACATAACTGGCCATCTTACTAGTGAAAGGCCTTTTAAACAATGTTTACTGTGACTGACTAACTCCTCTTAAATAAATACTGAGAAAGACAGTAACAGAAATAATGAGTAGTGAGATTACTTTTCTCTAGGAAATAAGTTATCCAATTAAATTTTGAGAAAGTAATCTAGGGTTAGGGTTAAACCTTTCCAATAACTGCATAGCTAATATGCACTCCATTTCGATATGGAGAGAAGAATTTATTTTGCAGTTTGACAGGCACACCTAACTGATTCCTGTGCACATACTTGAAATGCAGGACAGCTATCATTTCTGACCTTTTGCCTCTGCGGCTTCTGTACAATCTGTAAAATACCTGTTCTTGGACATCTTCATATTCAGAGTTGAGGAGCTGGATGAACACAGGCACGGCACCTGCCTCGATCACATACTTTGTCTGCTGAGATGTTCCGGAGGCGATGTTGGTCAGAGCCCATGCAGCCTCAAACTGAGAAGAGTCAACACAACGATACATTTAAGAATTTTGGTTCAAAGCACTCTGTCAAAAAAATATCAACAGAAAGCGATTACTGATGGATGAACATTTCACCTGCAATGTGCAATCAGTGCTTTTTTCAAGGAACTCCACAAATCTGTTTACCACTCCTGGTGTGCTGATGACCTCATCAATGGGTGGGTTTGGTTCTGAGTAACAAAAACAGAGTCAAAAGAATTTGATCTGACTTGTCAAAATTTGTATGTTAAAGCTTAACTAAACTATGCCTGACTAAACTAAGTCTGACGATGTTTACTAAACGTTACTTTAACTGTCTAGGATACCTTTGGACAGTAGTTTTCTGAATTTCTGTGTTGTAGCCAGCTGCAGCTCAGGGTCATCTGAAAAGAGCATTTCCACCATGTCTCTTGTAATGACGCCTTCCTGAAAGGACAAAAGAACACAACCTTACAATTCCCCTCAGACTGTTTCACTATTCTCTACTAGTTTGAATGTGGTGGGGTGTCATTTAGATTATAGGTGTGGGCAACAAGGCATAAATATAACATCACACTACTTCAAGAATTTTTCATGACATAATATAGAGGTTTTGATAAGTTGGTCCAGACAGAAAAAGAACCAGTAGTGTCACAAAACCAGAAAACAAACAAAAAAAATATGAACCTCCAAAAAAACTAAGATTTTTTTATTTTATTTTATATAAAAAGCACCAACTATGCTCTCTTTATAATGAAATATGATGGCATATCTCCAAAATAGCAAAATATGAATCAAGTCCTACTTTCCACCACTATTACATACATCATGAAGTTCCACTGTGCATGGACATACATTCACTGTCCAAAAGAAAAAACAAGACCAACAGAAATGCTCCAAACGTGCTGGAAATAAAATCTATTCATGGTAATTTATATTACAAGTTTCTCCATTTTGGAGATCTTTTTTGCTGTTGGTTGAGCAATGATATGAACTTCAGCTCCGTTACCTCTACGGTGAAAGAATATTGTTCATACAGAATATGTTCATAAAACATATTTTTAGCATAAAGTAACCCCCAAAAAATTACGTTGTCAAACATATGAGCCATTTTTACATTTGCAGCTGTACAAGACCATTTTAAATCCAAACTCTGATGCAATTCTAAGTCTGGCTGAAGCCAGTGAGAGGCAGATTTCATGCATATTTTAGAAATGATACATTCAAGAACAATATATACAAAATAAACAACAACCGGCAGGGATGGGGGGGGTGTCTCGGGGATAGCTGGCCAAATGTGTAGATGGAATCTATAGTAAAGGTGTGACTTATTAGCACTGATGACTCACCTGCACTGTGGTAGAGCTGACATAGGAGTCCATGAGTGGGCTGTCAAACATGCCCCCTTCCTCGTTCAACAACTCCACATTTCTCCTTTTAAACAGCTGCCAAGCATAGAGGAGAGTGATACCCATTACAACACTCCAGGGAAGCAACAGATGTTAAGAATACAGAGCGAGAGAGGATAAAAAAATCCTTACTTGCTGTTCTCTTTTCTGTTTCCTCAACTGAATACCCTCCTCTTCTCGTCTTCGGCGCATCTCCTCAAGATTAAGTGCTTTGTTCTTATAGCGGTTCATTCTGTAGTTATCCTTCGCTGGACTGGCAGATGGCTCTGCAGTAGAAAAGGGTTCAAAACGTAAAAACTACAACTCAATCAACTTCCTACAACAATGATTCCTACCAATTCAAACAATGTTGGATGAGAGAGAAGAATTACAACTGTAACTCCACATTATACTTGGGTTAGTGGTAAGAAATGGAGTTTGGAGAAAAAGTCAATAACCCTGTATACAGAGAACTAGATGAGTCAGGATTCAGGAAGAACATGAACTTCATGAAGTTCATCTCATGGACAAAGAACATATTCATGCAGACAGACCAGGAACAAGGGTGTATGTATATTTGTTGAGGCATTTCCATATTTTAAAGCAGCACAGTCACCGTAATGTTGAAAAACACTCCTTTCTCCCCTTTAACATGAAAATAAATAAATAAAAATAAGAAGCACATTGATAAAAGTGCAAAGTAATGTCCTTCCAGCTTCCAGTCACAGCTCTTCACATTCATTACACATTTCAGTCTATCCTCTGTCTGCTGAGCACTACACACTCTCGCAGAACCATTCAGGCTCACTCACAGTAGAACCACACTGCAGAGCAGACCTAATCGCTGTTTGCATGAGCAAGCATCTAAAGTTCCCACTCTCAGCATTTGTGCACCATTGCATGGTCACCAAATATAAGCCAAAAAGAGACTGAATAGCTTCTGATGTGTAGGTGAAAACGGTACACAGATTCACTGAGCTTTTAATTTGAATATTCAATACAGTATTTGTACTATTTAACACTAGATTATTCATTGAGCATCTGTTGTTTATTTGCACTGATATTCGAATTCCACTGACTGAAGATGTATAAAGAGATTAATGATGCACCACAGAAAGCTGTTACACAAAATGCTTACAGATATGTTGCCTGATGCTTGAGTTGGTTTTAAGATGGTTTTGTCATAACATTTTAACCAAAAGCAAGCAGGATGGAAAGATTCATGCAGGGCATTGTAAGGAAAAATAGCACCCAAAGAAAACTTTTTCCCAATCTGAATGATTTGTTAAATATCTGTGATTGAATTATGCAGAAATTTTGAAGAAAAAAAAAAATCCCATTGAATTATCCTTTAAAAAGTGTGACAATTTTATCAGTCACCAATCAATCATACTATGAATCATATCGAACACTGTTGAACTAAAAACAACAAGGGTATATAATTCAAATGAATAAACAACATTTACAAATAAAGTATAGATGTAAAAATATATAATCACTGTTTTTGGAAGAAAACCTTGTATGTCCATTTTTGCTGTTTTTTTAGTTTTGACATTATTTGGAAATACCCGTTACCCTTTACACTGTGTTTAAATTTCAGAATGAATGGACCAAAGGAAGCTGAAAATGACTGTGGGGTGAGTCTGGTTCCATTCACTTACATTCAAAGTAAAGTAAGTTTTTCATTTTCCTGTAAAGTTACCGTTTTGGAGATACAAGGTTTTATTCCAACAGCAGCGATATGCCATTATTATCAGTCATCAGATTTATTTTGCCTTCTAAATTCAGCATGAAGGTTTTTTTAAGTACATAACATATGTAAATAAGACCACAAAGCAACTGAGACATACTTGGTGAGTAATAAGTAAGCCATAATGAGCTACTCTAGTTACCATAATTTGTTAAATTACTCATTGTATGTACACAGACATAGGTCATGTGAGTAAAAATGTCAAGCGGAGGGGTATTATGTTAAGGTTTTTGCCCATTATTCACCTACAACTACATACTCAGAGCTTCAGTGCCCTACGGAATAACCAGCGAAACTCAAGCTATTCAACATTTGTTTCCTGTTTGTGACAATTACCTAGATAAACAAGTATCAGATGAACGGACAGCTTAAGATAAACCTGGACACTGAGCCACCCTTAGAGTATGACTTGGCCTCCGTCTCAACACATCAACTTTTATACCTAATCATGCTTCTAAGGCAGAGTCGAGCCAAACTATTTACCATGTGTTACATGTTTAGTTTGCCAGGAAAAGAAGATGTGGTACTTCACTTGGTGAGTGCACCATTACAAGCATTACAGTTATAGTTGTCCATCACATGGGACTCCAAAATAGCAATGTGGCTTAGGCCCCAGTCACAGGAGCTATTTCAACTGACCACACGCATGTCTGACTCGCTCTAAACAAAAACTCAAGGCAGCAGAGGAAAAGTAGAACATGGCCTTTCCACAAATGTTCATAGATATTCAACTAACCAACTAACATTGAGGTCAGCAGAGGTCAACTATTGTTTAAAACTGTCAAATGCTCAGGTACAGAGGAACTGATTAACTCAGAAAAATGGACAAACCTGGGCGGAAACCTTTACCCTACTGTCTTGCAGTCTAAATTATTAAAGATTAAAAAATAAAAATCTTCTGATCACTCGGTGGCTTTAAGGAGCTGCTAATATGAACATTCTCTATAGCTGAACACAGTCAGTAAAGCACTGTGAAGCTGGAAATACTGAAATACAAAGTTAATGTCTAAAATATAAAATTATAGCCATTGATATCAGTCATCAGAATTCTTGTTCTCTAAAACTGACACTGGGGTTTTATGGCAGATGCAAATGAGACTATAAGGCAACTGAAACAAACTTGCTGAGTAATGAGCAGGCCACAGTATGCTACTCTAGTTACTGTGATATGGTAAATTACTCCTCATAAGAACACCTCACTTTTTACTGAGAGATAGGAAGGCATAATGAAGGCTAGTAACAAGGCCCAAGAACTGCAAACTCGGCTTTAAAGGCTGCATCTCCTTCACTAATCTCTAGTCTAAGTCTAAATTTGAATCTGGTGAGAAGATAAAACAGAGAGAAGAAAAACATGTTCAAACAACTACTGACAACTGCCTTTATGGAAACCTTCAGTAAAGAGGCAGCTTAAGGGTCCATGATGACTTGTCATCCGGTCTGTCTTTAACACACAAGTGTAAACATTTGTCCACTGACAAACACAGACATGCTAATCTAAACAAAAGTAGTCTTTAAATGTGTCATAAGGGCCAAAAATGTCGCTACAGCTGTAGTTATGCGGTCCCTGGTCAAGCGAATTTACACTACTGAATAAACGCTTCGTGTCTGTGTGACAGTTACTTATTTAGCCAGAGGTATTTTTCGTCTTTTGTTAATTTGCCTCGAGAAATCAGTTAATATTATGAGATATTATGAGCATTGGTGCTCGGCCATATCTTCCTAGTAGTGCTAACGGCTAAAATGTGTGACTTGCAAGTTAATACGAAGCTAAAGTCAGCGACTTGCACGAATTTTTCCGTTCCACCTTAAATGGTGCAGCAGTTTCATACTGGCGCTTGAGACGCCAGACCGTAACCGCTGCACCATTTAAGGTGGAACGGGAAAATTCCAAGAAGCTGGCGAATAGGAAGCCGCCTTCAGCCTTAGACACGTTATTTGTTGAACAAGCGACTTCTCTTTTGTCGTCTGAAGTGTAAGTTACAACGAAAGGCACAACAGTTACTACAACATTTCTACCAGTAGCGCTGAATAACGTCGCTCCACTCTGTTGCCCCATAACGTCTAACTGTGACTGCAGCAAACAGCCATGGTGGCTAAAGGGAGTTAGCGGCGAGGTGCGCGTTCGCCTTCACTGCTTCACCGCAGACGACACATTCAGCCAACTAACCTCAGGAGACGTAAACTCAGACCATACAGACACTCACCCATCTCGCTGTCTTTATAGAAAAGTTGCTTTTGTCGGCCTGTAAGGACCAAAAAGGACAGAAGCTTCGCTCCTTCAACAAATTGCTCCTCACAAACAATATGTCGGAGATCTACGGGGGCCCTAAGAAGACAAACGTTCTCAAATCGGTTCCGACCGGGAAACGCCAACGAAGCCTGCTTAGCGAAGCTGCGTTTGACAGGATACGAAAAGTTTTCTTTCTAAGAAATAAAACCTTAAGTTGCGCTTATATTAAAGGGCCTCAAGCTTAAGTGCTTACAAAACTATTTTCTTTCTCGTCACACAGCTGAAATGTGATTCATTTTGCCTGCCGTAGTAGTTTAATCCTCAACATCTGCTAAAACAGCTCTGTTTTGATCTTTCAGTCGACGCGAGACAGGACTACGACTGTCTAGAGTGGGAAAATAAAATCTGTTTTAGCTGTTTTCTCTGTCGATTTTTTATTTTTAAATTGTCATTATTTTACTTATATTTTATGATTACTACTATTGTTTTTTAAAAATAATTCTGTTCTAGTTCTGTTAGCTTACTTTTATTACTATTATTTATTTATTTTTTATTACTAATCTGCTTAGTAGTTTTAATTGGTTTTCCTGTTTTTTCTGAGCATTTTCATTTTTATGTACTGGTTTGATAATAATTTTGTGATCATATTTTATTTTATTTTATTTGCTACACTTTTATTATCACTCTTTTTCATATATTTACTATTATTTATTTATTTATTTATTTATTTATGCACAATGCTCAGCTACATTGTAAATGAGGTTGACTGGTTATATCAGAATCAAAATACTTTATTGATCCCAGAGGGAAATTGCAGTTGTTACGGTTGCAACCATTTATTTAAAAGAATAAACACTGTAATAATTTAAGACAAAAAAGAGAAATTTGCGATATGTACAAGTTTAAATTCTTACAAATACAGTAAGTGGCAGTGGCTGTGATAATAAATATGAAACATACTGTATAAAACACTTCAAATTATTGCACCTCTGAGTTATTGTACATAGAGGGAGGAGTTATAGAGTTTAATGGCTACAGGTAAGAATGACCTCCTGTGGCGCTCTGTGATCATTTCGGTAGAATGAGTCTTGCACTGAATGAACTCCTGTGTCTCATCACCGTGTCATAGAGTGGGTGGGAGCCGTTGTCCATAATGGCCTGCAGCTTAGACAGCATCCTCCTCTCCGACACGGCCGTCAGCGAGTCCAGCTCCACATATATATGTATATATATATGATACATTATCATTATATGTATCATTATATGATACATATATACAATACATTATTATATATATATATGATTTTGGTTGGGAACTCCTGAAGTGAAATACGTGAAAGTTTCTTTATGAAATGCTTTATGTAACAGGGCTGTGTAATTTCCCGCAAGAACAAAAATCTAACCTTGCATTAAATATTGATCTAAAGTGTATTTTCTATCAGTGAGCTGCGCTTTGCAGAGAGAAACACCATGCATCAGTATGACAGCATTTAGAAACTAATATAGGCCTGTAGTCTGGAACACTAGTGGTGGAAAAATATACAATCTTTATCATTATTGTCATAAATGAAGCCACATGATATCACAATATGCTTTTATGAACATATTCATAAGACAAATATGAAGATATTGTTAGCACTTAAATAACACTGACCAACAGCATATTGAATTACCAATAGAGCAGAAAAAGCAGCCAACATGTATTGTCTTTTGGATGCTGGTGCACCAAACCAGGACCAGACCAGCATAAGCTAGCTTAGACCAGCATGGAATTCATTGTTTTTTTCCCAAGCAGGGAAGTAGTCCTGTTTATTTTGATTAAATGCTGTGCAGTGTGTTAGAAATAAAGGTTTTGTACAGATACATTTCTCATTCATCAACATACAAACAATGTAAATATTCCATCAAAGGTACAACAGTGGTTTTAAGGTCCAATTGTGTACCTTAAATAAGTTCTTCCCACATAAAAATATGCATTTGTTCCTTTTCATAACTGAATGTTTTAAAACAGAACAATAAAATAAAAGCCTGGAGACAAGACATGGTGTGTGGAGTCAATACAGCTTAGAAAATGCCATTTCAGTAGATTACAGTTACGTTCCCTGACTAAAGGTACTGAGATGAACCCTTGAGGGTACCACCCCAGTGACAAGAGGGGAACTGTCCCAGTGACAGTTTCGTACCTTTATTTTTCTAAGATTGTGTGAAAACAGTTATATTCATATTTTTTGATTATTGTTTAGTATATGTGGTTTTTTTTTCAATATGGCACGACTGGTTCTTCTGTGTCTTATTAAACCATAGAGAAATGAAATATCATGATGCATGTTATGTCACATGAAAATATATTGAAGCATTGTGGTGTTATATTTTTTCCATATTGCCCATCTAATGCTGTATATCTTCAGTTTGCATGTAGGCTGCTTGGAGGGATTCTTACTGATTTCACTACATCTGAAAAGGACTCCCGCAACCCTGACGGAGAAGCGGCTTAGAAAATGGATGGATGGATGGATGGATGAAAGGACTCATGTCATTGGTTGTCAATACTTTAGTACTTACCATGTTTTTGCATGTTTTATTGTTTTCCTCCACCAATAAACTTGATTCAGCACTAAACTGTGCACAGTGGGGAGCAAGACTGAACAACACTCACTCAATATGATTTTAAATCTTTGCCTATAAGATCTTTTAACATGTTACACATGTTACTACTATGTATAGGGTTCTGTGTTGACCCTCTCCATGTGGACTCCAGTTTGACAAATATAAACCTATAAATGGTACAAATTAAATATGGCACAATAGGAGTGAGTGTAGTGGGCAAGCATTGGTGGGTAGTACCTTTTTCTGTTTTCTCAGGTACTTAAATCCAATCATGATGAATTTCTTCTTTTGTGAGCATGATCAAATGATAAGACTGTTATTCAAGCATATTTGTGAGGAAATGCATTATTATTATTAATTTTTTGCTCAGTTTTATTCTTTTCCTTCACATTTAGTCCCTTTCTTGAGTTGAATTGTATTGTCTTACACTGCTCACTTTTGACTTTAGACCAAATGTATCCACGTATTCAGCTCCTATGCTTAAAACGGCTGGATATAGTGAAGTTCCCCTGCAGTTCCTTAGAGAACTTGGAGTTTTCTTACCCTGAAGCATATTGCAGGCCTTTAACATGTATTGCCTTAAGACATTCACTTGGGGGCACTGTTGCATAAGCTCAGCCTAATGCATCAAGCGCTCCAGTCACAGGATTTCACCTGCCTACCCAACTAGGGTTACTGGCTACTTATGCTTTTTCAGTGCTACCACCAGCAAATAAAGCTTTTTTCTAAAGAAGTGTCTTGTATTTTGGGGAAAAGTGGTTATGTGATGGAACAGAATACAAACAATGCAGTGTCATACTATGTAAATAATGGTTCGTTTCAATGGGCCAGTGCCATTTATATAAAAAAATGTAAAGTTTGATGGGTTATGTGCAATCGTTTTTTTTTTTTTTTACATTTTGTTAAGTGTAAATTTGTATAGTATTTAAATTATTTTATCTTATTATTTTTTTTCTCTTTCTGCTTTTTCTTTGCGCGGAGAGCAGGGGTTTGTACTTCAGTTTCGTTGTGCAATGTGCAATGACAATAAAGAAGTAGAGTCCAATCTATTATAAGGCAATGACCAGTACTGTGGGTAAATGCTTTCCTGCAGTAGTGGACAGTTTTCATGCAATTGTTAATTTAAAGGACCATCAGCCCTGATCTTGTATAGCTTTGCAGTTTGAAATAATGGGAGATCCACCCAGAGCTATTTGTCATTGCCAGACTTCGAGGTACGAGTCTTGAACCTGAACAGAGCGGCAGTGTTATCATGTGTAATACAGGTAGCTGGGAAGCTCTGTGATATATTTTTTTGAGTGTGTGATTAAAGCTGTGAATTCTATATGAAGCCTAACAAAGGACAACAACTATGTGCTATTTACACATAATTGGATTTGGCTTATCTTCTGTGCTTTAACGTTATTCATTTCCTCTCTAATGCAAAGCTTTCAGCTCTTATTATGAAGTCTAAAGAAATATAACCTGGGTTATGCTGAGGGCTGAACTACATAACTCTTGAATATAATAGATCATGCTGCTAATGGGGTTCTTTATGACATCCATATCACTGGCTAATGCAGGCCTGCTATATCAATAGGCATTGGGTGGCTCATGTTGTGGAACAATCTTGTGGAATATCTAATCAAATGAAAGGCTTATGGACTAGAATTGTTTGCATTGTTACGTGCTTCATATACTTTTGACCTCACATTGTGATTGGCTGAGAGGAATTCTATGGATGCCAATTAGGGATGCACAGTGACGTTGGAATCACATTTCTCTGTACTGCTAATCCAGACAGGGTTATTTCTACACAATTACAATTTCTTCATTATACATTGTACATTATATTATATAAGCACTGGTAAGAGATTAAAATCTCTTTCAATGTCACTGCATCAAAGTCCTCTGTAATCTGGCAACATTCAGCAGTGTATAGGTATTTAGATCAGGTAGTTTCAGGTTAATGGAACTACATTTTCTCATATAAATGAAATAAATGTTCCTGTTAGTCAATTTTGTGTCATCTTAAAAGCTAATAATGAATGTCAACGATGAATCTTTGGTATATAACATGCTCAGGATCGTGCTAGCCCATGAAATAATGGGACTCCTGATGTTTGATAGAAGATATTTAGATAAAAATGTGAGACAGGAAAAATATTGATGCTTTTAAATTGATGTTGGTGAAGACTACATTGGATAGCAGAACTGAACAAGTCAATGAAGGGGCATTTCTGCCTATTCTAAAATTTTATTATACATACAGTTTTCCATAGTGCAGCGTTGTGTCTCTTAGCCTGATATTTTGGATAGAATTCAAGATTGCTTATTCTCTTTGTGTTTTAAGCCATCAGTCTTCTCTCATTAAAATAACTAGCAACATTGGGCAAAATGTGTGCATCTATTGAAATAAAGAATTAAGAATGAAGACAATCATTGATGTAGAGATTAATGAATGCAGATGTAATGTTCATATTTCTATCAGTAATGTTAGCTGTCTGGCTTCGTTTTCCAGCTAACAGAAAAAAACCCTTTCAAATAGTTTACCACATGTATGTGCCCCAAAGCACTCATAGTTTTACAAAAGTTCATCTGAAGTGAGGTTTCCTCATCTTTAAATAAAAAAAATTAATCTGGGGACCACCGTGACAGGGTATTCTGGAAAAATGGTCATGGTTATCAAGATTCAGAATTGACTTGACAGAAATTAATAATAGTAATCCCGTGTGAAATCTTCCGGGACTTCAGAAAAGACTTTATTATTTCTGTGAAATAAAAGCATATATGTCTGTAATTTTTAGTTAATTTATATTTCATATATTTATTACGCTTGCTGTATTTAAACAGTGAGTATTGTACTGAAACTCTTATTTCATGGTTAAGTGTTGATTACAAAATGTTTGAATTCTTCAAGGCTCAACACGTCTGATTAACCACTAACAGAAGTAGGAACTGACAGTGGATGACGTTTTGATTTACAATAGCTTGGATCAATTTGATGAGAAAAAAGGTCACTTGAGGCCTTCTGGAAGTCTGAGATACGTCACTGACTGTGAACACGAGCAGCAGCATGACTGATGTGTTTCAGTCAGATGTTAGGAATGGAAAATAGCAACAGCTCTATGCCAGGACTGCTTAAAGGACGACTAAATGTCCGAATAATACATGGAAAGTCTTTTGCAAGCTGCAGATGTTTAATCCAGAACAGCCAAAAATGTGAACCTCTATTATACTGCAACCTCATTTCCAAAAAGGTTGGGATGCTGTGTACAATGCCAATAAAAATAGGATACAGTGATATGCAAATCGTGTGAACCAGATTTTTAAAGGAAAATACTAGAAAGACAACATATCAGACGTTGAAATTGAAAAATGTTATTGTTTTCTGAAAAATATATTCCCATTTTGAATTCAATGCCAACAACACATTCCAAAATAGTTGAGATGGGGGCATGTTTACCAGTGTGTTTCATCACCATTTCTTTTTTTTTTTTTTTTTTTTTTTTGTAAATTACTTTTTATTGGGAAATTCTGTTCGAGACAAAGGAAATACAGTGACATTCAAACATTCATATATCTTAAATAGTGATCACACAAAACAAATTAGATAAATAGACAACTAAAGCAAATACAAATCTTATCAAGAATTAAACTTCCATGAGATCACATTTTTTCCCACTCATCACCATTTCTTTTAACAACACTCTGTAAGTGTTTGCGAACTGAGGCTGCTGTAGTTTTAAAAGTGAAATGTCTTCTCATTCTTGTTTGATACAGGATTTCAGCTGCTCAACAGTTCAGGGTCTCCTTTGCAATATTTTTCATTTCATAACACACCAAATGTTTTCAGTGCTGACGGGTCTGGACTGCAGGCAGGTCATTTTAGCACCTGGACTCTTATATTACATAGACATGCTGTTGTAATACATGCAGAATGTGGTTTGACATTGTCTTGCTGAAATAAGCAAGGCCTTACCCGAAAAAGACGTAATCTGGATGGCAGCATATGTGGCCAAAACCTGTATATATCATTCAGCATTAATGGTGCCTTCACAGATGTGCACATCAACCATTCCATGTGCATTAATGCACTCTATAGCATCATGAATACTGGCTTTTGAATTGTATGCTGTTAACAAGCTGAGTGGTCTTTATCCCAGAGGACACAGTGTCATTTCAAATGTTGATTTGTTGCACCACAGGACACTTTTCCACTTCCCCTCAGTCCATTTGAAATGAGCTTGGGCCCAGAGAAGGTGGCAGCATTTCTGGATGCTGTTTATATATGGTTTCCTCTTTGTGTTTTAGAGCTTTAACTTGCATTTCTGGATGTAGTGATGAACTGTGTTCATAGATAGTGGTTTTCAGAAGTGTTTCTGAAGCCATGCAGCAATTTCCACTAGAGAATCATTCATGCCTGTTTTTCAAGTGGTGGTGCTTGAGAGCCCAAAGATTATGGCCAGCAAATACTGATTTTTGGCATTGTCTCTTGAGTACAGAGATTTCTCCAGGATCTCTGAGACTTTTAATGATATTATGTACTGTAGATGATGAAAAGCAAATGTTATTTGCTAGTTTTATGCTGAGAGAAGTTATTTTTGGATTGTTGCACTATTTGCCTGTGTAATCTTTCACAAAGTGATGAAACCCTCCTCATCTTAACTTTGGAAAGACTTTTGCCAATTAACCACCAGGTGTTGTTTTTTTTAGCATTACACAACATTATCAGCCTTTTGTTGCCCCCACCCTGACTTTTTTGGAATATTTTGTTGGCATCAAATTCAAAATAGGCATATATTTTTCAAAAAAACAATAAAATTTCAGTTTCATCACTGATTTGTTGTCTTTGTACTATTAATCAATAATTTAATTATCAATTAAATATAGGGTCTAAATGATCTGCACATGATTGCATTTTGTTTTTATTCACATTTTTTGGATATGTACCAAAATTCCTTAGTAACAATAGAAGTCAGCATTATCCTCATTTTTTCTTTGTTTTAGACATTTATGCCCAGAGCCAAAGGTGTAGTTCTAACAGTCAGAGCTTGCCTCTAAATAGCGATGCTAATCTATGGCCTAATTTAAGTAACCTCACCACTACCACAACAAATCTTTCCAGTTGTTTCCTGATCCATTTCTGTTTGTTTGGGGTCACGCTGAGTTCTGATCATATGGACACTAATTATAACATAAACATCAGGAAACTCTTCTGAGAAAAAACCGGCATGCCTCCTAGTGCCCTAATTCAATTAAACTACATATGCTAATGAGCGGCAGCGAAGAAGCGTGAGGATGGGAAGTGACTGGCTGTCACGCATGAAGCCAGTGTGAGGATCCCCTGAGCACACAGCTTTGTGTTGCTCTAATAAAGAGAGTGTTAGATAGCAGAAGAGGGAGGAATAGACATCGAGAGGAGGTGTGTGAGTGCAGAGGAAGCGATATGTCTTTATTAATAAAATATAAAATTAAATCCACACACTCTCACTCCCCCTGTCTCTTTATCTGCCTCTGTTGGTATGGAGCCAGCAAGGTGGCAAGAGAGATAGCCGAGAGTGTGAGTGAGTGGTTGTGGAATTGCAGACGGAGAGAAAGAAGGAAAAAAAGGTTCAGATGCCTGTGGTATCACAAACGGTTAGGCGCTCATAAGGTGCAAATGGAAACCCGAACCAGCAGGCCTGACTTGACTCCATACGAGTTGTCACTTTTGACTGACAGTCTTTGATATTCCCATCAAGAGTTTTAGCCGTACTCTGGGACTCATACTGAAGTTTTCCAATTTTCAATCCATCCAATCCAATCTATTTCTTTCTAAACTGCTGTGGATCAGATTTCAAGGCACTGCTGTCACAACAAAATGTTGATTTTATGGGAGAATGAAAAAGCAGTCATAGCTTAAACATACACAATATGTCCAAATTTCTGTAGACACCTGCTCATTCAATGTGTATTCCACATTGATAGAGAGTTTGTTCCCACTTTACTGCGCTAACAGCCTTTACTCGTCTGGGAAGGCTGTACACTAGTTGTTGGAGCATTGCTGTGAGGATTTGATTGCATTCAGTCACAAGAGCATTAGTGAGGTCAGGTTCTGATGTTGTATGATCAGTTCTGGATCACTCCAACTCATTCCAGAGCTCCACTACTTTAGAGAACACAATTCCACTGCCCCACAGCCAAATACTAGAGGTACTACTGGTAAGCCAGCTCTATCATTATACAGCCAATCCCTATTAATTATAATAATGTGCTGATTATGTAGTGATAATTTGTTCTGAACTCTAGCACATTGGATTTAAAATGAAACAATGACTATGCTGTTAAAGTGCGGAACATCAGAGTTGATTAAAGGCTATTTACATCTTTATTGACTGAACCACCTCGGAATCAACTTTTTACATTTTAATGCATAATTCAACATAGCCCCCATTAGATAAATGAGCATAATTGGCACATTTATTAGGTTACATGGTTGCGGATCCAAGTCCATGGTCCTAGCCCAGAAAAGGATGGCATGCCCACTCCAGGTAAGGGCAAAGGACCTGCACCAGGTGGAGGAGTTTAAGTGTCTTGTTCACAAGTGATGGGAAGAGGGATCGTGTGACTGAGCGTACTTTGGGACAGGAGGCTGCAGTAATGCAATCGCTGTACCAGACTGCTGTGGTAAAGAGGGAGCTGAGCTATCAGGCAAAGCTCTCTGTTTACCAGTTGGTCTACATCCTCACCCTCACCTATTGTCATGAGCTTTGGGTAATGACCGAAAGAATGAGATCACAGATACAAATGAGCTTTCTTCACGTGGTGGCAGGTTGCGCTCTACTTGATAGGGTGAGGAGCTTGGTCAGCCAGGAGGAGCTCAGAGTAGAGCTGCTATTCCTCCACATTGAGAGAAGTCGGTTGAGGTGGTTTGGGTATCTGATCAGGATGCTCCCTAGCTGCCTCCCTGGCTGCCTTCCCAGGCACGACCTACTGGTGTGAGACCCCAAGTTTGGCCTAGGACCTACTGGAGGGATGATATCTCCAAGTTGGCCTGGGAGCGGCTTGGGGTCCCCCGGAATAAGCTGGAGGAGGTTGTGGGGCACAGGATCAGCTGGGATTCTCTGTTCTCCCAATTGCTCTATCTGAATTAAGTGGTTTAAGATGGTTATGGTTGCAGATCTTTAGTGATGAATGACTGCCTAAAGTTTGAGACCCACAGACATCACCAGATGCTGGATATTTTCCCTGGTGATCAGCTGCTAGACCTGTAACGTAGTTATTTTATATTCTTGTTTTTTTCATTAAGTTAGATGCTCAGTGGAGGTCAGATCAGGTAATTGAGTAGACCAGTTGAGAACATTTTATATTTTGACCCTGAAAAACTCCATAGTTACTTCAGTTTCAGGTCAATGTCCTCCTATAAGGTAAAACATCCATTAAGGTATTGAGGCATTTGTTTACATCTGTTCATTTAAGAATTCATCCTGCTATGCAGTTGAACTAAGCATTTTGCTTCAATAAAAACAGTGTAATATATTTCCATGGAAATGTGATTTAAAAATTAAATTTTTTTTTAATGATTTAAATAAACCAGAAATGAATTTTATCTGTGTAGGTGAGCAAGCAAGTCAACATTTATAAATATGTTGAGCTGTGTTTAAACGCTGATTTTACATTGTAGCAGTGTTGCATGATTTTTATATGAAGAAAACTGCTGTTCACAGCAGAAGGTTCTCATCCCTCATTGCTCACTAGCAGCTAGACTTTCACTCACAGAGAACCAACAGTATCCTAGTTAATCTGATAACAGAGCTACAGGGGAAATATTTTATTACTTATATACATTTAAAACATGTCAATTTCCAGTATCTTAGAGGAATGGCCACTGGGGGGGGGGCTGTAGAAAGCGATTAATACATATTTTTAACAAATACACAACCTGATCTTTTCTTGTGGCTTACTAGTGGATTGCAATTTGTGCTAAACCCTCTAAGGTCATGCTGCTGGTGTATTCTTTATAGCATTTTCTTCATTTTTGCTTACATTCTGGATAGACTGTTCTGTCTAGACTACTGAGGTCTTCTGTGGTCTGCCAGATTGCTACTGATAAAATTCTTAACAAGGTATAAAACAGTTTGACAACATATGTTTTGCCTATGTGATATATTCACAACCTTACAATGCTATGCCTTACTGGTCTTGACCATTTATAGACCTTTTATAAGGTCTGTTTTGCATGAACTAATGATGTAGCAGACATATCTGATCAAGAAATACAAGAAATAACTGAGCAGCAAATTGTCCAGTTACTTCAGGTCTTCTAAAACTGATGTATAAAAGTTGCAAAAATTCCACATTTTCACCTAAAGGATGCACCTGCACTGAATTAAAGGTGATAGTCTTCACTTTAACCCCATAGTCACTGTTGCAGTTGAAATACAATAGAAATGCAGCGCCAAAACAGCGCTACTTTGTCGCTGTCCAATTACGTACAAATTGTAGATGTTTCCTACATGATTTCAATCTACTTGACTCCAATGTGCTGCATTTCACAACTAATCCTCGAGGACCTATAATAGTGAGTGTCAATCTGACATTGTAAGCATGGGGTGTCAAGAGTATGGTGTTCAATGAGGTGACGCAAACTGGAGTATTACATTGGAAAGCACTTAGCTATGTTAATAGATAAACTCCCTTGGATCAATAAGCCACAATTATTGTAAACAGTCGTGATGAGCACAGTGGAGGAAGTGTCATTGCTCCGACACTCCTAACAATGTAATTCAAACAGGATCAATTAGACTCAATTATAGTATAACAAATCAGATTCTGTCATATTCCTTCTCAGCGCTGACAGCGTAAGTGTTGCTGTAGTGTTGTATGAACATGACAACATAAATAAAAACAGCCAGAAAAAAACAGGAAGAAATGGCAGTAAAAAGTGTTGGTGGAATTATTCAGAATTGGGAAATACTCAAGTATAATGGTGATTTGCACTCTCCTGAGTATTTTCAAATCATATATTGTTACAATTTATTCAAGTATAGTTGTGATGAAAATGCTGGTATCTACTTTTTACTTTTCGTTTTTCAGTCATCAACATTTAATTACTTTTTGTGTTTAATTTTATTGTGTAATAAAGGTGGCAGCATCTGTATTGATGCATCTCTCACTGAGGGTTAGCATTTTTAGATTAAAGGCAAGCAATGTAGCCCAAAATCTTCCTATGCTGACAGATGCTGAATATACTCAGACATTCCACTGCAGTTCTATACCTTACTCAGGACTAAAGTGGTTGGTTGACCTTATACTTTGGTACTTCTACTTTTGCAAAAGTAATTTAACATTTACTCGAGTCATTCTTTCACAGATGTGACTGTATTTTACTTGTGCCTGTTTTTCCACTACTCCACACACCTCTGGCGTAAATTAATTTTTCATAATCCACCCACAAATGTGTCCTTTTAGATCAACTGTTGAACTAGCAACATAATAACAGCATTTGCAAACCAAACTTCTGCCTATCAGTATAAAGTCTGTAGTGGTTCTATCATATATCAGATGTGGGCATGTTGAGTTTTCCATTAGGTTGAACAGAATTCTTCGTTCGGTAAAGCTTGACCAACCTGTAACTATGAAAAAGCACATTTGTGGATGGAACATGGATAGATTAGCTGAGTGGTCAAAAGACTTTGATAATAACACAACAAATCAGATTCTATCTGTCATTTCCCCTGTAACAAAACCCAAGGAGTTTTTACCTCCACTCATGCATCAGATCTAAAAAATCCACTGTGAGAAAAGAGTCTGAAATGATGTGTAACTGTCAAGAAGGTCTTACTGAGAAAAGAAAACAGAAAAAAAGGGGAAAATTTGCAAATCAAACAAAGAAGTTGGTGGTGTTCTCAGAATAATGGACTGACCAACCCAGAGTCCAGACCTCAACATCTTTTAATGGATTTGGGTTTACTTGTATTCGGAGAAGCATAAAATGCAACCAACTTCTAAGACTGAACTTTCGAGGTGTGGAACAAATATCCCCATAACCCAGCATTGTGACGGGGAGCGAGGTAGCGGACGCATGTGCGGAGGTAAGCGACTTTTATTGAGGGCAAATCCAAAATCAGGGTCATAACGGTCCAGGGTCAAAGAGCCGATATGTACAGATCGTGGGGCAGACATGACAAACCAGAAACAAACAACAACAGATATTCAAATAAAGCAAACATCCAACAGAGCAAGGACAAAGACCGATACAAAGACCAGCAAAGACAAAGTGCAAACACAGGGCTTAAGTATCAAAGGGTAACGAGGGACAGGTGAACACAATCGGGGCGGAGTAACCAAACAGGGGGCAGGACTTAAACCAAAACAAAAAGGCACATGGAGTGGGAGGAGCCAATCGTGACAAACACAATATATCCCCATAACCCCATGTTATTCAATGCTATATTTTACAAAATGTCATAAAATATATACAATGTGTAGTTAATGATAACAAATGTACAATTAACAACCAAATTTCAGTCATTATTTATGTTCTGCATATATGCATATATACTGTATATATCTATGTATGTAGATATATGAATACATATCACTGCTGTTCAATGAAAAACAAGTATCTCCAAAATGATTTACAGGAGAAGACAAAAACCTTCTTGGAGTATTTCTGTTGGTAACATCATAAAATGTTCTCAAAATGTAAACGGCAGCTACTGAGCTCAAACGATGTAGATAAGTAAAAATCAACAAAAATGAAGATGCTTTAGTTTGGACAGCAACAGTATGTATACATATTGCCATTTTGACTGCAAATGAAATAAATTAAGGGTGGTCTCTGTCTTTTACACAGTGCTATAGTGCTGTATGGACCACACACCAAAAACAGTGTAAAGTCCTTTAGCAGATATAGATGCTTTTTGAAGATAAAATGTATTTGTCACATTACCTGAGCTGTCTTAATTCTTAAAATGTTTCAAATATACAGTAGCAGTAGATGTTGCATTTTTCCTTTAGTATTATGATGCCAACAAGGGCATGTTTTATTAGAGCATGATGGAAAAGTCTGCACAGTCCATTGAACAACAATATACAGGAGCATACAGTGCTGTTTTGTTGCCAGGCCCCCCTCAGAGCTGATAAGAGTGGTAGAGCAAGAGGTGGCTGTGGCCCTGGAGGTGGATGCATTATTAGAAAAAGCTCTATTGGACACACTGCTGTGTTCATAAATCCTCACAGTTATCCAAGAGCAGTGGACATGAGAGATGGACATCCCGCAGGCCACAGACCCCCACTCCTTCACCAAATCAATGTTTCTCAACCCCAAGCCTGCCTGATCCCCAAACCCACAGAGACAGTCCTGGCCTAACAAAGCTCCCAACGGTGCAGACCCTGCCAAAGGCCTGGAGAGCTTCTCATCAATATTCATCCTCAACGCTAGACCTTTATTGCTGCAGCTGTTACAAATGTTACTAATGCATGTTATTCTGAATTCAGCGTGATGGATATGAATCTTTTCACATAGAGTGCACTTTTTTATGAGAATATATGGTCCAAGGACAGAAAAAAATGTTATAGAGTCTTTACGTCATGCTTTAAATTCCACCAATATTTCAAAATTGGTGCATGCTTAAATCACTGAGGTGTTAACAAAGACATTTTGAGAGGTGATGTGAAATGGCACATTGTAGAGAAACTTACAGACATGCAGTGTTTTTTTTACAGGAACCGGAGGTCCAATGTCTAAATGCAAATACAGCCATTTTTGTAAATCCAGCAGATCCAAAAATATCATTTTCATTGGCACCGTATTCTATATACTCATACACCTTTATACACCTCCTTGTATCTACACTCATTTTCTGTTTTATCAGCTCTGCTTATTATATAGGTGCACTTTGTAGTTCTTCAATAACAGACTTTAATGTTTCTCTGCTTCTCTGCATACTTCGTTAGACCCCTTTTACCCTGTTCTTCAATGTTCAGGACCCCCCACAGGACCACCACAGAGCAGCACTGCTGTAATACTGATGTGATGTTGGTGTGATAGTGTGTGTTGCACTGGCACGAGTGGGTCAGACACAGTAGTGCTGCTGAAGTTTTTAAACATCTCAGTCTCACTGCTGGACTGAGACTAGAGGATGACCAACACGAGCTGTGCAGCAGCAGATGAGCTGTCGTCTCTGAGTTTACATCTACAAGGTGGACTGACAAGATAGGAGTGTCTAATAGAGTGGACAGTGAGTGGACACAGTGTTTAAAAAGTCCAGCGGCACTTCTGTGTCTGATCCAAACACACGCTAACACATCACCACCAAGTCAGTGTTACTGCAGTGCTGTAAATGATCCACCACCCCAATAGTACCTGCTCTGTGGTGGTCCTGTGGGGGTCCTGACCATTAAAGAACAGAGTAAAAGCATGCAGAGAAACAGATGAACTACATGTTTCAGACCCAAAACTATCTTAAACTAATGTCTCAGGCTTCATTCAGTATATTCATAACTGAAGGTTCTTATTACATCTCACGCACAATTTTTTAAAGAACCAGTTAAAGATTCTTTAGAGAATCAAAAGTGGTTCTTCTATGGCATAGAACCTGTTATAGTACCTCTATTATTCAGAGAGAGCTACTAAACTTATCATTACTTTATTATTTCAATAAAGTTTTAAGACATTTTGACCTGCCGTGTGAGTCTTTTCATCTAATTAAGCACGCGGAGCAGTTAACAAATTAAAATGGATTAAATTACTTTAGAAAAATGTATAAATCCAATAAGTCACATAATTAATCTCCTTAAACAATCATTTCTATACCTGTGAGCGTTGGTACAATTATGTATTTTATCTTCTGAGTCATAATTGTTTTTCCATCATATCTGCTCCTCACAGCTTCTCTCAGCATATTTCATTTCTGCTCCTGCCTTTAATCACGCTCCCTGCTAAAATGTTTGCTTGATAATGGATTTTATTAAAGCAGGTAATGTGATGTTTAGTGGTGACAAAGAGGGAGAAAACAACCGATTGCCAATTACATGTATGCAATTATTGCTACTGCTTTTCTTAATTAGCTTCTCTGTAATGCTAATTTTTTGAAAAAAAGATTGTTCTGGATTTGGTTAAATGCAAATGTATGTTAAAATAATCAAATGTGACAATCCACAAAAGCTCCAAGGTCTTTGATCAACATCCTCAGGGGTTTTTTACCATTTATACATACAGATATATTGTCTGAACACCCCCAGTCAACATGACAATAAGTTCCTCTACAGCAAACAAACTTAAACATGACACACACACACACACACACACACACACACACACACACATATATATATATATATATATATATATATATATATATATACTGCTCAAAAAATAAAGGGAACACTCAAATAACACATCCTAGATCTGAATGAATGAAATATTCTCATTTAATACTTTGTTCTGTACAAAGTTGAATGTGCTGACAACAAAAGCACACAAACATCATCAACGGAAATCAAATTTATTAAATGAATGGAGGCCTGGATTTGGAGTCACACACAAAAGTAAAGTGGAAAAACACACGACAGGCTGATCCAACTTTGATGTAATGTCCTTAAAACAAGTCAAAATGAGGCTCAGTGTTGTGTGTGGCCTCCACGTGCCTGTATGACCTCCCTACAATGCCTGGGCAGCTCCTGATAATGTGGTGGATGGTCTCCTGAGGGATCTGCTCCCAGACCTGGGCTAAAGCATCTGCCAAGTCTGTGGTGGACAGTCTGTGGTGCAACGTGGCGTTGGTGGATGGAGCGAGACATGATGTCCCAGATGTGCTCAATCGGATTCAGGACTGGGGAACAGGCGGGCCAGTCCATAGCTTCAATGCCTTCATCTTGCAGGAACTGCTGACACACTCCAGCCACATGAGGTCTAGCATTGTCCTGCATTAGGAGGAACCCAGGGCCAACCGCACCAGCATATGGTCTCACAAGGGGTCTGAGGATCTCATTTCAGTACCTAATGGCAGTCAGGCTACCTCTGGCGAGCACATGGAGGGCTGTGCGGCCCTCCAAAGAAATGCCACCCCACACCATTACTGACCCACTGCCAAACCGGTCATGCTGAAGGACGTTGCAGGCAGCAGATCGCTCTCCACGGCGTCTCCAGACTCTGTCACGTCTGTCACATGTGCTCAGTGTGAACCTGCTTTCATCTGTGAAGAGCTCAGGGCACCAGAGGCCAATTTGCCAATCCTGGTGTTCTCTGGCAAATGCCAAGTGTCCTGCACGGTGTTGGGCTGTGAGCACAACCCCCATCTGTGGACGTCGGGCCCTCATACCATCCTCATGGAGTGGGTTTCTAACCGTTTGTGCAGACACATGCACATTTGTGGCCTGCTGGAGGTCATTTTGCAGGGCTCTGGCAGTGCTCCTCCTGTTCCTCCTTGCACAAAGGTGGAGGTAGCGGTCCTGCTGCTGGGTTGTTGCCCTCCTATGGCCTCCTCCATGTCTCCTGGTGTACTGGCCTGTCTCCTGGTAGTGCCTCCAGCCTCTGGACACTACGCTGACAGAGACAGCAAACCTTCTTGCTACAGCTCACATTGATGTGCCATCCTGGATGAGCTGCACTACCTGAGCCACTTGTGTGGGTTGTAGAGTCCGTCTCCTGCTACCACGAGTGTGAAAGAACCACCAACATTCAAAAGTGACCAAAACATCAGCCAGAAAGCAGAAAGGTACTGAGAAGTGGTCTGTGGTCCCACCTGCAGAACCACTGCTTTATTGAGTGTGTCTTGCAAATTGCCAATAATTTCCACCTGTTGTCTGTTCCATTTGCACAACAGCTGTGAAATTGGTGGTCAGTGTTGCTTCCTAAGTGGACAGTTTGAGTTACTTGGAGTTATATTGTGTTGTTTAAGTGTTCCCTTTATTTTTTGAGCAGTATATATATATATATATATATATATATATATATATATATACCTCCTTGTATCTACACTCATTGTCTAATGTATCAGCATTGGTGCACTTTGTCGTTCTTCAAAAACAGACTGTAATGTTTCTCTGTTTCTCTGAATGCTTTGTTAGACCCCTTTTACCCCTTTAACTAAGTATATCCATGGGCAGCACACATTTTTGGGGGATTTTACACTAGATTGTAGGTAAAAGCAGCTGTGTGGTAGCAGTGTTAATTGTGATTGGTCATTTTGAAGTGAAAAAAAAATTATCTTGAAAATGTAAGCCATTTTGCTGAGATGGCTTCTGGGAGAAGATGTGTCCCCTTGATTGTACCCTCCATTGTCTGATGCATTTAGCATCAAAGGCTCTTTCTTCATTGCCAGCTGAAACAGCCACTGCAAAGAGCCACCTACATTCCACTCTGGCATTTTATCTGATGGTATCTTGGAGCCAGGATGGTACAGCTGTCTGTATCTGCTGTAAAAGCTGGAACTGCTTAGCCTCCAATGGAAGATTAATTAATCATATATGGACACTTATTTGTGATTACCTTTATATTGAAATTGCTGTTCTGAAGATTAAGATAAAGCAAGATAAATCAAATAAATCAAAATAAATCAAATAGCTCCATGATCCAAAGGCATTGCAGCACAGACCAAGCTGGACTAAGGCAGTAGGGTCATTGAAGAGAGTAGAGGTGCTTTTAATATATATATTTATTTCATATACATATATACACATATATACAAAACGCATAGAACTGTGCACAACCCCTCCCCATTCTATTCTGTGTCATTTGTTTACATTGTGTGTTTGCACTGAGATGGAGTTGCTTTTAATCTCATTGTACTGTGTATAGTGACAATAAAGGCATTCTATTCTATTCTATTCTATTCTATTCTATTCTATTCTATTGTATTCTATTCTATTCTAATAAGATTTGCAAAGAAAGCCCCACTCAAGATGATTATTTAGCATCCAATAGGAACACCACCATCCTACTCACTTTTCAATACGTCTACAGATTTTGCATCATGCACTGCATACTTTAGATAATAATAAATGAATAAATAACAAACGTAAAAGTCTTGCAGCAGGGGTTAAAAGTATGTTTTCTGAATATATATATATAATATATATATGAATATAGATATATATTTCATTTCCTACAAATACTGATTTTTACTGTAAGTTAAAATTTTCACTGGTTAAACTAGTTATTTTGTAATTGCTATTGTTTATTATGTAATTGTTATCACTTCTGTAAATTAAACAATGGCGAAATACAGCATATGTGTGGTTATTCACATACATATAATCTTTTTTTCTTTTTAAAAAACAAAAAGGGTAATTGACCATTACATTTTACAGTAATTTTCCAGTGAAAAGTTTATACTACTTTTTATGATAAGTAGTCTATATTAACTAGACTACAGTAATTAGTAGTATATTAATCTACGTCACAAGCACTTTCCCAAATGGTTTGAGGGATTTATGAGGCTTATGGTCCTCTGCAGTCCATTTAGTGCTTACTCTCCTTTAGAATCAATCACATGTTTTGGTCAAGATCAAATAAGCCTTTTAAGTGGCAAAGGTGGACAATCTTTCATTTGTTCCTTCAAATTATTACAAAGCTTGCCTGGTTTTATTGAAACTGAGTGGATATAATGTTTAGAGAACTTTAGTGTATTTTTATGACACCTGCTGGCAAACTGACGTAGAATTTGACAAAGATCTGGCTCATCATTCTGGGGAAAGATCATTTTAAAATGAATAACACTTAAAGTTTCCTCTTTGAGAGAGAGGAGAAAATTAAGCTCCAATTTTGCTTCAGATGTGAAAACATCCACAGGTGTTTCTCTCCATCCTTCCATTGTGAGAAGACAACTCAGCGCTATGGGTCTGAAAGAATGTGTAGCTGTAATAAGCCTTTACTAAGAAGAGGAAACAGACAAGACAGAAAACTGAAAGTCAACTGAAGAAGCTGCTGGTGTTCTCAGAACAAAGGACTGACCACCCCAGTGTCCAGACTTTAACGTTACCAAGTGTGTTTGGGATAACTTGGATCATAAATGACAGAAAATGCAACCCACTTCTGAGACTGAACTTTAGAAGTGTGGAACAATATCCCTGCAGATTTCTTTTGACTGGATATTAAATAATTGCAGGGAGTGTTACAGCTGCTGAGGACAATACAAAAAGAGAAAGACAGGAAGCTTTAGGCTAATGCTGGAAAAGAGCGAGGTCAGGTGTATTTACAAAACTTTAACACACTTTGCAACACAGCTTAACAGCAATTCTACATTATGTTGACTATGCAGTATGTGTGCTTGTTCAGAGTCCAGGCAGGACAAACCTACAGTAGGTCAGTGTCTGTGTGAGCTGGAAAGTGGGGTGTGGCGGTGATGGCTATAGCCAGGCTGTTTACCGCCGCCCGCTGTTGGACGACTGTGTCCAGTTCCCCTGCCTGGACAGCCCCAACAACCAGCCAAAAAACACAAGCTCTCAAAAAGGTCACTCCACTTGTTTGACTCAGTGGGGCTCAGAGACACGCTGAGAAGAAAAAAATAACATGGTTCAACTCCTTCTCTCCTTCCTTCTCTCTGTCTTCACACACACACACACACACACACACACACACACACACACACACACACACACACACACACACACACACACACAGTCCTCACACTGATACAAAAGAAGAGACACGCTTTGACCCGACAAAGTCTCATAGGAGCTAAAGCTGAGATAGTGGTGAGATACCAAGACAAGGACATTGCAGACATAAAAAAACAGCACCAAGACTCCCTTCAGACACACAAATATATAAATAAATGATAAACGACCACAACAACAACAATAACAACAACTAAGAAAAAATGCAACCCATAGCTGATTGCTTTCAAATCGACCCTGTTCCCCTCTAAGAGCCATCACTGAAATAGACTGGCCGGAGGCAGGTAGTCGAAATAAATAAATAATAAAAAATAAAGCCAGAGAAGAGCAATTGCAAGAGGTCTGCAAATAACATGGTTGAGGAAAAATAATTTTGAAAAAGTAGTGATGACTGAATACTGAGTATACTGTCCCGAATGTATTCAGTAAGATATTTCATTACAATACATGCAAGGTAACAGGTCTAGAATACACTTAGAATACATTTCAATAAATCTTGGAAAGACACATTGGAAATTTTTTTTTAAATTCATACTGTTCCTCACTGTGACTCGCTGTCAGTTTTCTTCATGTAATTATTCTCTTTCTTGAAATTTTTTTTTTTTTTTTGCCCGCTTCAGTGCACTGCTGCTTCTACAATCCACCAAGCAGGAGTCCAGTCCAGCACAGATGCTAAACTTATCACTCACAAACATGTCCAATACTGAGGAGATTAATTGTTTGATCATCCCCCAAGAATCTCAGTAATACTGAGATTAATTACTGATTACTACATTGATTTATCAGTCTACTCAGGCTTTAGCAAAGCTCAGTAACACCGAGATTAATAACTGATCATCACATTGATTTATTAGTCTACTCAGGCTTTAGTGAAGCTCAGTAGCACTGAGAAAAATAATTATTTATCACATTGATTTATCAGTCGACTCAAGCTTTAGCGAAGCTCAGTAACACTGAGATTAATAACTAGGATAGAATAGAATGCCTTTATCATCATTGTATATAATATACAATTAAATTAAGAGTACTACTCCTCACCCGTGCAAACGAAGACAGATAGAAACACACCAAGACAGACAAACAAGTGAGAGATAATACAATGCTACACTAAAGTGTAATAATAAAAGATTCATAAATAAGTAAGTAAATAAAAAAGTGGACTTACTAATAAACTAAACTCACCAGGTGGCAATAGTCTTCAAGTCATATGTGCTTATTCCAGTGTTACTGCTCTTAGAAGAAAAACACACACACTTAGAATTTGTGTGGAATTCAGAGTTCTGATGGGGAAAGAAACCAAACTTAAATCTGTTTGTCTGGCTTTTAATGCACCAGTACCACCTGCTGAGATTAACAGCTAACATCACAATGATTTAGCAGGCTACTCAGGCTTTAAGACCAAACAGCTCAACTTCATTTGCTGTATCGAAAATAAGTATGAATCACAAATCAGCTAATGGATACAACCTTTACAGAGCTTTCATTTTTGCCGGAGCTACAGCTACAACTACTAAGATTTATCATGCAAGCAGCAGAAGCACACAGGTGTGTAACTGCCACCCAACCAGAGTTAATTGAATTCTATGATATAGTCTTAAGTCTAACATTTGTGTAGTCAAACGTTCAAATGTGAGGATTATTTCTTTTTGGAGAATGACCTTTCTCAGCCAAGACCTTTCTTAGCCTGACAGGGTACATCTGTCAATCTTTAGCGTGCAAATTTTAAATTAAGCTGTGTGTCTGTGTGTTTGGCTTATCTGCACAATCTGCCGGTGTGTTTTTCTTCCCTGCTGTGCGTGTATTGGCTGGTTATTGGTGAAGCCCTGCCATCCTGCCTTTATCCTGGTGACATTTCCACAGTCACGGCTGTCACCACTCACACAAGGGGGCGAGTGACACTGGGCCAGAAGCAGTCCCCCTCACTTTATAAAGGGGGGCACTCGTTTATGCTGTGGCATGATTACTTCATAATTTCTTTACTTTTTCTGTTCCATGAGGTGTGTGCTTGTGTTACTTTGTGCACTCAAATCATTCAACACAATGTTTACAATGGATGATTTTAAGAGTTTGGTTGCAGGTAAATGCAAATAAAATGATTTTAACATGCTAGTCATTGACAAGCTCGACCTGTAGCCATTGTCACATGATCAATTGGCAATTATTTGAGCTGATGGTGATGATTTTCTACAGTTGTTAGCTTTCATGGTAACCTGTTGCTAAAAGCAACATTCATAAGGCTGCATGACACATACATATGCCTTCCATGATAACTGATGTAGACCTACATAAAGACCTATTCCAACATGCAAGGGTAGTTTTTTTGAGCTTGAGCTGTGTCTGTAGCCAGTTGGGAGCATAGATATACATACCTAGATGCCGTGTTGGGTCCATCCAGTCATTTTGGGGCGGTCAACATTGCTGCTGAACAGCATTCAGTACCATTGCAGCATAATTTCCTGCTGGTCCAGATGGCTAATAAGCATGATCGGTTCTTAAAGAAATAAAAGCAACGGCGAGCGGTCCATGCAACCAAGATTAATCAATGTCTGAGGATAATAACAAAACAAATTTGGTGAAAATCAGTTGAGTAATAAGGAAGTTGTGGCTGATTTAATCCTGAGAACTCATCATTTCTCAGTATATGTGAATTAGTTCACAAGCAGATCTTGATCCCTCCAATATGAGAAATGTGCCGACGTATCGCCTCAGATAGAGAACAACAGACAATGCGGCATCTAGGCATAGATAGCCATGGTCTGGAGCTACTAAATATCAACACCTAGAAAGCAAGATAACTATTCAGCCAATTAGGCCACATTTACTTCACTAGCTGTATATAATGATATTAAATTCTTAATCACAATTATTTTTATGGGAATTAACTTAAAAATTATTTTAGGCCTATCACAGGTTTCAGAAAAAGAGAAATGTTAGATGTGTCCAGTATGATAAACAGAGCTGTAGTTGAAACTGTAGAATTAAATTATAATAACATTCATGTCAAGTCACAACTGCCTTGTGTTGTGTTGAAAGAATCTCAAGGCAGAAACCAAAAAAATACATAATTAAAGGATATGACCTGTTATTTTTGTTTCTAAAATATTATTCTGTAAAAACTAAACTGACTAAAGGACCTCACATTTAATTTGGAGTACAAATGTTATATGTACATACTTTTGTATACAGAATACTGAACATAATTAATATAACAAGTACTTCCAAACATTAGAACAGAACTAAATCAGGGGGTAATAACACATTGACACAATCATGTTGAGAGTGTTTCAGAGAGAGAGAGAGAGCGAGAGAGAGAGCGAGAGAGAGAGCGAGAGAGAGAGAGAGAGTGAGAGAGAGAGAGAGAGCGAGAGAGAGAGAGAGAGAGAGAGAGAGAGAGAGAGAGAGAGAGAGAGCGAGAGAGAGAGAGAGAGAGAGAGAGAGCGAGAGAGAGAGAGAGAGAGAGAGCGAGAGAGAGAGAGAGAGTGAGAGAGAGAGAGAATAAAGTGCATGGAGGGCTGGCTATGGGAGCAGAAAGAAGTGGAAGGGAGAAAAGAAAGAATAGCAAAGTCACAAAAGGAGACATCATCCTTCAAGCCTCTTCCATTATTTTCTTTTCTGTTTTTCTTTTGGAGAGAGCCAGGCTTTGTTCCATCTGAAGTGAGGCCTCTGGCAAAACCAAACCGACACAACACACTCAGGCCTCGTGGCGTGTGTCTGCTACCCTCATGTCTCTCTCCCTCTCTCTCCCTCTCTCCCTCTCTCTCCCTCTCTCTCTCTCTCTCTCTCTCTCTCCCTCTCTCTCCCTCTCTCTCCCTCTCTCTCCCTCTCTCTCTCTCTCTCCCTCTCTCTCCCTCTCTCTCCCTCTCTCTCTCTCTCTCTCCCTCTCTCTCTCTCTCTTCCTCTCTTTCTCTCTCTCTTTCTCATTCTCTGGCTAGACAGGAGGAATAAAAGAGGTTAGAGTGTTTTCAACCCCCCACCCCCCTTCGGCTCTGTGTGTGTTGCGTGCTGAATGGTAGTGTGTAGAGAGTCGGGCAGGCGCAGCGCTGTGTGAAGTGGCAGGTGCTCCATGCTACGCACCAGTGACCACCAGAGAGGAACTGAATTGTAAAGCACACAAGCACAGTGACATTCTACTACTGAGACCTACATCTCAAATAAGAAGAAAGAAAAAAAAACATGTGATGTTACATTTGAGGTGTGCAAAAGATCATGCTTAACATCTACCAACACATTTTCATAATGCTTTAAGATAACGGCCAGTTCAAAATCGTAATCTTTTGTTTCTTTCAGTGGTTCGTGGTGGATGTTGAGGTATGCTTTGAATCGTTGTCTGGTAACACTTTCTATGACTGTCACATTTGTAAGCATCTATAAACACATTCAAAACGTTTCATAATGCATTCATAAGGCATCATAAACATGGTTATACATATTTATAAAAATGCATTACACATTATAGACATGCTTAAGCACTGTTCATAACAAATTATAGGTGCTCATAAGTTGTCTTTGTCCGTTGTAAGTAAAGTGAAGCATACTGAACTACAGCGTCCTCCTGTGTTAAGAGTGAGGCTTTGAGTTGAAGTAGTGGTAACACTTTATGTCTATGGTCCACTGTAGATGCTTTGTAAATGCTCAGTCTTTCTTTAAGTAACATTCAACTAAATATCTATTAAATGAAACTGAACTTCAAGTTTAGTATGAAAGATTTTATTAAATCTATTCCTAACCCTAAACCTAACCAAAACCTACACTTACTCCTAGCCTTAAACCTAAACATACTGTTGTTAATAATCAACTAAATGTCACCAGAAAGTTTGTTAGTGATTTAGGTATCTGCAGAGCATCTGTAGGGGACCATCCAAACAAGGTGTGGCCGAAGTATTTACTGAAGAATTTACTTAAACACTAAAACATACACAATAAAGCACAATACATGCTTCAAATGTCAGATTTTAAACTAGTGCTTCCAACATTTTACAAAATGTGGGAAAGGCAACGTACACCACCGTTAGCTCGGCGCTAACCTTACACTGCATATTCAATAGAAATTTGCATTACTGTATAGTGTAGTGTAGTGTTACAGAGTTAAGGGTTCTAGCACTTGATGTCAGAACCAGTGAGGGAACAAATTACAATGACAGCACTCTAATATCTTGCATCTCCCTCTCCAGGCCTTCACTCCACAGTGACTTTACGCTCAAATAAAATATTGGAAGTCTCAGGAAGAAAGTAAATAAACTTTGTATTTGTCTTTACACTCTTCAAGCCGGGACTGACTTCTTTAGCACCGAAAGTATAACATGTTATTAACACTAGTTATAATGTATTATAATAGATATATTTATATATATATATATATATATATATATATATATATAATGTATTATATTAAACATGGCTATAAACTGTAATTTGGTGTAATTGTTTTTTTATAAGTATCTATAACCATGTTTACAATGCCTTATGAGTGCCTTATAACATGTTATAAATGTGTTTATAGATGCTTACAAACGTGACATCCATAGAAAGTGATACCCATTGTCTTTTTGTACACGCCAGCATCTTTTCATCTTCAGATTCCAGAATCTGCTGATATTTAGTAGAATCCATTCGTCCCTGTATTCACACAACATGTCCTGTGCCACTGGCTGCCACACAACCCCAAAAGAATAATAAATCCGCCCAAGATATTCTTTTTATAATGCTGCTGCTTTTTTTCCCTAAACATACCTTTGTTGATTGTGGCCAAAAAATGCCTCTTGCTTGTCTAGATGTTGCTTTGCTAGATGTTGATTTTGTGATGAGATCATAGTTAAGGTTGCCTGATGACCCTTCCATGTAGATAATGTTTGTCCTACAACACTGCACAGCTGACTGGTCCGTCATTATTCCCATTCCAGACAACTCTAACGGTTGACCATTGGCAGTGGCGTGGGGGTTTTGCTTTGCATACTTGACCAATCTATGTGCAGTTCTTTCAGAGAATTAACTTCTTGACTTCAAAAGTTCTCCCTGACTTTCATTTCTTAATGACATTTTGACAATGAAATGTAGGAAGTGTCTTGATCTCTTTTATGGTTTTCTCTTGCTTTATAATAGTCATCTTTAGTTTCAGATCCTAAATCAGTAATCATGTATTATAATTTGCAAAAATGTGTCAATATTAGGTTTAGACCATGCAGGTGATGTGTTAAGCTGTCACTTAGAAAATCAGCAAGGTGTAATTTGACCAGGGCTGCCCAAATGTTCATACATTACGTTAATACATAAATGTAACAACAATGCTTTATTTTGAATAAAGGTATTATCTAATGTTGTAAGAATACAGTTCAGAGAACACAGGTTTGGTACCTGTGTTCCTGCCCTCCAGTCCTTCTATACCATCAGCGGCATCTGATTTAATTTAATGAAGGAACTGCGTATTGGATGTAACTGTACATAATGGACTTCTTCAAAGAGAGATTTGGAAGTGGTCAAGCTAATGGCTAGTTGCGCTTACTTTGGTAAGCTAATGGTGAGGAAAAGATCTCAAAATTGTATAATTATTTGGAAAAACCCACAAAGCCATGTTAAATTTCACTGTAATAGGTGGTTAAGAAGTAAAATAAACTGAAAACACCATCAAGTACCAGGCAGTTGTTAAGAAGGTAGTCCAAAGACATAATAGTATATATATATATATATATATATATATATATATATATATATATATATACTATTATGTCTTTGTGTCTTTGTAATAATATATATATATATATATATATATATATCAAACTGGGTAATTCTTAGATCATGGAAGTGTATAGTAAAACTTTGGGCCTGTCGGTGGGGCCAAGCCATTTAAAGGGTTAAATGTGTTAATTACAGACAATACAGTGTAAGTTAGTCTGTATTGATTACTCAAAATAATTTTCCAATAATTATATATTTTACTGTCATTTACCAGCTTTGTAAAATTATTTCAGTGTGATAGCATTCGATTATCTTGCAAATCAACATCATGTTGCCCCAAAAAAAAGTTAGTTAAAAAGTATTTTTGAGTTTGTACCTCACACTTACCTGGTTAATACCTAGATTATATAGTACTGTAAAAGAAACTGTTGCTATTGATGTGCATTGTTTATTCTTGTTCAAATTCTAGTGTGTACATTCTTGAAAAACAATGGTACCAAAAAGTTGTGATGCCATAGAAGAACCACTGTTAGAAGATTGGTTTAAAGAATGCAATTTGAGATTTGTAATGAGGACTTTGAAGTTAACCCCCTGATAACCCCCTGATAACCCCCTGAGTTAAAAAGTGTAATTTCAATTCAAATAACACTCTAGTAAAGTACAAATTTTCCAAAATAACACATAAGTATAGTAATTATCCCCCCATTTCTAATATCCTAGTTTAATTATCATAGTATCGTAGGATTTTAAACTGGAAACTTAACATTATGCTACCGTTTCTCATTATATTAAATAAGACTTTAACATTCTGTAAAATGATAAAAATCATAACCGTTTCTATAACGTATTGATCAGTTGGAGCTGTGTATTAGCAGTGTTGAGTCAGTGGCACAGTGCTGAAGAATTACTGTATCATTTTCGCCACAGGTGAAAAAAACTTTCCCTGCTGTGAGGTAGATAGAGCAGCCCACCTGTCCATCCCTGTACACACACACTCACACACACACACACACACACACACACACACACACACACACACACACACACACACACACACACAACAACCTCAGTCCTAATGAGGGGCCAAAGGGAGCAGAGCATGGCCACTAATTACCAGCTTTGTGGCTCATGCCTCTCTGTGACCACTGGCAGCGAGCATCAAGGTCATCTCTACTTACCAGTTAGAGCAAGAGAAGCCCACTCAGTCATTCACTGATGGGAGACCACTGGCCCACGGCTGGAAAAAGGCAGGCCGTGACCCAATGGGAAAAGACCAGTCATCTGCCAGTAACTGCAGCTGCAACTTGGCCCTGGGTGTAACCATCAAACGAGCATTTGTTGGCCAATTTTACTGCATAACTATTAGATCTGAGTCTCAAAAAAAAAGAAATACACATTTACGCTCCAACAATATTGCATCCACTTAAGTTCATTTGCCTTTGAGAGTGGCATGCTCAGAGAGGCTGATTTGACAGGCTGGCTGTCATCAGCGACGGCGTGCTGGAGTAATGGTGTCACACATCACACTCAGGTTTTTTTGCAGTACACCAGCAACACTTCAGTTGAAGTGGCCCTGGGAGAGAGGCTGTAAATTGCTGGCAGGGAAATTCATTTGCATTTTTAAGGGAAAAAGCGATTTTTTTGTAAGTGCACATCTATGAATAAATATGACTGCGGTGCTATTCTCACAGCTTGGAGAATGTGCCCAGAGGACCCTGAGAGGAGCCTGTCAATACTAATCAAAGACGAGCGCAGACAGTGGTGGAAGCTCTGGGGGCTACAATCCACCCCTCAACAGAATTTGCACGCAAAACAGACAGATGGGTGACCTTGTAGGATCTGCTCTAAACGGAGCCATAAATATGAGATGCTTATTAAATATGAGATGTTATTTAAGGACATTTAAGGGGTATTCCACCAATTTTTCAAAATTTCTCTATAATTCCATCTTTGAGATGCAAACTAAGTCTTTCGGAGTGTTTTGAAGTGATAGAGAAACCTACCTATTTGGATTTCTTTACAGTGGTGGTGACAGGAACCTGTGTCTACAACATAAATGGACCATTTGACTAAATTACTTAATTTAAAAATAATAAAATAAAATAAAAAAATGAAACAAAGACTTTTGACATTTACAATCATTTTTTAAAATAATTTATTTCAAAAAGGCAGAAATTGAGATAGTACTTTGTATTAGGACATGGTTGTCCCAAACTCTAAACTATAATTTCAAATTGTGAAAATAATGCTTATATCATGCATCCCTCTGGCTCAGAAGCCTCTAGGGACTCAATTTCCCAGAATCCTCAAGGGGATCACATGATTCTCAGCCCTCCATCTCGCTCCAATCACTGCTCTCTGTCTCCTGAAAACTAACTTGTTACACTTGTTTTGAGATGATTAGCTTAGGTATTGCTACCTGTTTGTTCTGAGAGCAACTGAGCACGGGTCAAGTCAAGTCAAGTCAAGTCACCTCTGTTCATTTCACTGTTGTGAGTTTTCCGGTTCTGACTCTGTTTTGCTATTTTGCCTTTTGCCTTTTTTGCCTTTTCCCTTTGGATTCTGTTTGCCATGTTAGATTTGTCTTTTTGTGTCTTTTGTCTTTGTTGGATTGGCCCTTGGCCTGTCCTCTGACCCCGTTTTTGGATGACGATTCTAACATTAAAGCCTCACTTTCTCTTTTCACCTGTGAGCGTCTGGGTTATTCTGCCATGTTACAGCTTACATTTGTTTTTTTGTTTGTATCTCTTTGTTTCTTTTTAAATTAAAAACTTTATTTTAAAAATGTCCCACATTTTGATGTTAATTTTAGCCACACCCCTGCATTTTAGAGCGGGAAGTGAGACTGCATCTTTGTCCCTAATTGCCACATAGTGAACAGTTAGAGCGTTTTGCAGTAAATGTGACCCAAAGTCTGAAAATCAGTGTGTAACATAGAGAATTGTCAATAGCGAAATACATATTTTTTGCAATTATGTCAACTTTATTGTGTTTTAATGAAAAATGTCATGTTTTTCTGTGTGTACAACAGTTCAAAGCTGTGTTTGTTAACAATGTACGAAATGATCACTACAACAGTGATTACTAAAACATTTGGTGAAGCTTTGATAGTGATTGTTTTGACAAAATGCAAGATCTAATCATTTATTTTAATTAGGTAAACATCATTAAGATTTAAGGTCACTCCCAGCAAAAGTCTAAAATGCAAGTCTGAAACGTCACATTTTCAGCTCAGACTTTGAACAAATTCAGTAGAATGATCTAAATATAAACATTTTAATTTCCATTCTAACTGGACCTATATGTGTCTTCGGAGTGTTTATATGCCATCCATCCATCCATCCATCCATTCATCCATGTTTATATGTATGGCTGAAAATGGTAAAATGGTGGTATGTCTGTAAAAATCAGTTTTCTTTGCCTTACAAAAACCTGCATGTACCTCTCCATCATCCATCCATCCATCCATTATCTAAGCTGCTTCTCCGTCAGGGTCGGTGCTGGAGCCTATCCCAGCATCTTCAGGCAGAAGGCAGGATACACCCTGGACAGGTCGCCAATCCATCGCAGGGCAGACAGACAGACACAGACAGTCACTCACACACTCACACCTAGGGGCAATTTAGCACGTCCAATTGGCCTGACTGCATGTCTTTGGATTGTGGGAGGAAACCAGAGAACCCGGAGGAAACCCACACAGACATGGGGAGAACATGCAGACTCCACACAGAGAGGGCCGCCCGGCCGGGGAATCGAACCCAGGCTCTCCTCGCTGTGAGGTGACAGCGCTACCCACCACGCCACCGTGCCGCCTCCTCTCCATCATGAATGCATAAAATACAAAAAAGATATATATCTTTTAGGCCAAAACCTAAAAACCAAAACCAAAATATTGTAGAACATATTCACACCCATTTCGGTAATAACTTTCAAGTGTCTAGTTTCTTTCGACACCACTGTGAACAATTTTGACTGTAGGTTTCTCATTTCCCGTCAAACTACTCTGAATGACTTTGTTTACATCTTAACCATTCGATCATTAAAGATAAAAAAAATCATAAATCAGACTTTCACTATTTTGTAATTATCTACACTGAGTTGACAGTTTTTTAGATTTATAGTGACATGGTTGTGTCTGTTGCACTGGTACTATATCTTCAAGAACTGTGATCAGGTTTCTGGGGTTTTGACATGTCCACCCAAAAATATCCAGCCAAGAGCAGCTCCGAAGTCAAAAACTGACCATTGATGCAGGATTTCAGGATGGCTAACGCAAATTCAACAGATGAACTATGATATCTAACTGTACACCAGCAAGGTGGAGCTAAAAGGAGGAATTTCTGCACATGTTTGTACCAACACTGAACGCACAACACCAGGAGAATGTCACTGCTGAGCTAATAATAGTCTGCCATGCTAATGTCTGGTCAGTGCTGATGCTATGGTGGTTCTACTGTGCAGTAACGGATGAACTAATTCACAGGATCTAATGAGGGATGAATGCTGTTAGATATTAAAACAACAATTAAATAAAAACCATAATGATAATTAGAATAAATGAAAAAGAGTCTCTACTTAACAATATGATCATTAGTTTCCACATGCTAATGGCTGGCTACTTGTTTCCAGTAATCTCTGGCCATATTAGCATGTTTGGTCAAGCCATTACTTTAAATGTAGCGGGGAATACCTCAAGGCCGTCTAGGCATTTAGAGAAAGCCTAATAATTTCCATAAATTAAAATCTGTGGAACTTTTTTCACTTATTTTTAATAGAACAATTAAACCATTGGTTATAAATAACCTCCCATTGGTTAGAACTTCAGGAGCTGGACTTAAGGCCTTACTCATTACAATAACCACTAAAATAGATGGAAAGAGATGAAAGAGGAATCAACCTTGTTTTGATTAACAATGGGACCAATTTTGCTAGCAAGCAGGTCACGTTAGGCCTTTTAGAAGTATGCATCGATGCATCACTCCCTGTGGATATAAGCCACAGTCTAACCAGGTTTCAATCAATTGTTGAAATGGTAAACTATGCCAGGACTCTTTCATTAAAGAATCACCATAAAACTGCTACACAGAAGGACAAATATATATTAACGCTTGATATAAGTCTTTTACTAAGAATCAAATGTCCATGTTTAATCTAGAATAACTGGCAAATGTTCAGCTACCAGCATTAATTTAGTGCTAACATACTATTAGAAATTCCATAAGAAGCCAGCAGAAATTAGAATTAAATAATAAAGTTTATATAATTTTATATAATTATACAGCTACAAAGTGTAAGTGTTTCTGATGAAGTAGCCAATGAATGTGCAGCTGTATGCAAACATTTGGGTGCCTTGGTCAAATTACATATTTTATAGATTTTCGAGGTGAAAAGAGAGAACTGCAGTTTAATGCACTATTACTGGTTATTTGCAGAAGTTAACATGTTGGGGGAAAAGAATTAACAAAAGATAAAACCATTAAAACATTTTTTATTATTTATACATTTTATTTTTACCCCTTAGAAGCTTAGAAGATGTGTGTATGTGTGTGTGTGTGTTTTATTTTTGTCCAGTGTGTTAAACTTAGCAGGTAAATAGAAATTGTGCACTAAAATGAGTTAAAATGCCATATTTATGTACTGTATGCTCTGTAGAAGGATGTGTTAACATAGTTTTCACTTAGAAAATCAACAGAACATGTCATTTCACCAGGGGTGTTCAAACTTGTGGGAACTCAGTGTGAATTTATGCATAAAAGCGCTCAAACACACATACATGCACATGATTATTCATTGGCTTGAAGCCATTCATGAGCTGTCTGAATTATTCGTCCGCTTTATCCTTCACAATCTCCAGAGGACTTTCTAAACTTCACCCCTGCTGCTCTTTCTTGCATGTAGTGAGAGAGTGGGGTTTACGTCTGTCTCCTGCATTTCAAAGCCAGCCCTGAATGTCCATAAATACAACTAATTATGCAATCATTAATGGTGGCTGCAAACATTATGAGTCAGGTTTTACGGAGTGTGCTGTCAGCGGAGTGACTCGAAAACCTGTCCACTGGCTGTTTATAAATATGACTAAATGTGAACACTGTTCTTGGCAGTCAAATTTATGAGATGAGTGAGCTCACACTGCGCTCCTACTGTAATACGATTCCTTGTGGTGGAGCAGGACGGCGTCTGCAGGGGATTTGTGGGATTGAAGACATATTTGTCACAGACGACTACTCTACCCTCCTCACCCTCGCTCATACATTCACCCAACTTGCCTGTGGCATCTGTGATATGAAAAGCCCAACTTGTGTGTGTGTGTGGTGGAGAAGCGGGGGACGTGGGTGGGTGAGTGTGTGTTTAAAAGAAAGAAAAAGAGAAGGAAAGAATAAGGCCCTGGGGTCTTTTCTCAAGGTTGCCCCCTTACATTACAGAGTTAACCTCCCCTCATTCTTCATCGTGTTGAGCACTGAAACTTGTGATAATGTTTTAACCCCTTCACCTGTATAACTCTAACCTGAATGAGTTTTACATAGTTATATCCCCGTTTCTCCTGGCAGAGCTGCTGCTAAAAGTTCCATCCAACTACAAATCACAAGTTACAATAATATGTACACAATAATACATGAGAGGTAGTGCTTGTTATGATCCCTGGTCGCAGTAACATTTCTGTGTCTGTCTGAGGCCATTTTATGTGTTTACCCCTCTTGGCATATTAAATGCAGCGCCATGATTGGCCACATGGGGCACAATCCTGTATAAAGGGTCACTAAGTCACCATCTCAAGTGATGTTCAGGGCTCTCTCCCCTCTGATGTGACCTGGAGGAACATATCCAGACCAGCTGGGGACTCTATACTACAGTCTGCTTCTCTTTAAGAAAGTCTAAATAAACCTCCAGTTTTCTGTTTTGAATGGTGTCTGGTCTGGCAGCTGGTCTGGAGAGAGCCCACTCTCATTTCCTGTTACAGCCTGACCCTAGACTGGGTCGTAACAGTGCGATACCATGAGATACAGCCATTTAAATATTGACCTTGAGTATAATATTGCAACAATACAACTGATTATACTATTTTTAATAATTTTTCATTATTATACACATTAAATAAAATATTAAATCCTATTCCCAGAAGCCCTCGGGCTGATTAAGCCCAACCTGACACACTTGTGGGCTCCTCTACTTAAGGCTGTGGCAAACACCAGCCATTTGTTACACCTTTGTAGAGGAGTGACCGGTACAGTATGTAGCCCAGGTGGGGAAGAGAAAAGAAAAGAAAAGAAAAGAAAAGAAAAGAAAAGAAAAGAAATTGCACCAAAACAACAGAAAGAAGAAAAAGAGGGCTAAAAAAGAATAAATTGCTCCAAAACTACTTAAAAGTCAAAAAGAAGCCTTAACAATGCCAAGCCATACAAAAAGTGCTCCACAGAGAACAAACAGGTGAAACATGAAGTTGGCCTTTCTCTCATTATCGCAGAGGAAGCGTCTTTTGTTTCTTGATGACCTTTTATTTCACTTTTCTACCTCAGCCTTTGTTTGAGCTCACCATTTTCAGTCTCTCCTTTGTTTGCAGTTTCCTTTTTTTATTCCCATTCGTTGAAGTGTTTTCCTCTTTCTACCTGTGCTACCCAGTGGTGCAGCAGCAACTCCTCAGACTGCCAATCAGTATATCAGTGGTTCTAGCCTGGCTCTGAGCCACTTCACTACAACATGCAGATCCACTCCATTCACACTCCCTCGCCTCAATAATTCATTTAAGACCCTTTCTCACGGGTTTTCCTCTCTGCACTTGGGTCCACCTCCCTGCCGCCCCATAACAAAACCGGGCAGGGTTGCCTAATAATAACCTAATATTTGAATAGTAAAAGTGAACAAACACATGATGTGTGGATGATATTTAATATTATTTGTGAAGCTGTTTTAAGGTAAGTCAGTTCTTATGGATTTCACTTTGTAAGCAATTATTGACGATACCCTGTTAGGCTGCCCTATCACCCACACCTACTGGACACGTCAAGGCTTCTCATTTAGACATAATGTAAACAAACTACAGATTTGCCAGCTAACAGCTTCAGAGAACGAGCTACACAATTTACATTTGTGTAACACTTTTAAAAGCAGTATCAGCAGCTCATATCAGTTTGATCATGACACTCCTAACTGAAACTGTCAGCAGTTTGGCTGTGTCCTCATAAAGGTTCATTCTGCTTATTTTTACCACTACATTCGCGTCTGTTTTTGGATAGTTTTTAACCCTGTTTCGATGAAAGGCAGCTGGCATAACTGCAATATTTAAAGAACCTCAGTTTTATGTGATGCAACATATCAAAAACAGAAACAGGTGTTTCGCGTATGGTATTGATTTCAGTTGGAGAGATTTGATTCTGTTATTCAGTTGCATCACCTGCTGTTGTTTGTTGTTGTTTTTCAGGCTTGTTACTTGTAATAAAGTTTTGATTGTAACTTTTTTAACAGATTGTTGTTGTTGTTACATTAATTGCCATTGCATCATTGCAAATAAGGTGGAGTGATACTTGGAGCTGCGGAGATCTGTCATTATTGGCAGATACTGGCACTCACAGAATGGATCTCCAATCACTTTGCACAGTTGGAGTTATATAATTTATATAAACTCCAACTGATTTATAATTAGCTAATAATTTTATCTGTATTATTACAAAACCTTGTATCTTTGAAACGAGATTTTAGTGTGAGTAAACTTTCTACTGGTCCATTCACCATGAAATCTTTACTTGATATTAAGGGCAACTGATGTTTATAAAGGTAGTCAAGTCAATAACCAAAACACAATCAATAGATTCACAAGGTTTTCACTTAACAATAATAATCTTAATTTATGTAGCTTTTAATTTTAGTTACAAAATCTCAGTAGGAGCTATATTGGGAGCTATATAAGAGAATGATCTTCCACCAACCGAGCTGTGAGAGATCCTAAGAGTTTGCAGTGTCATGATTGGTGCCTCCCAGTCCTCCATGTTCTTTTGTTTACTTTCTAGTCTGATCCATGTGTTTCTTTTTTTTCTTCCTGGTCCTGCTGCCTTGTTTCCAGACCCTGCCCTTGATTGTATCCACCTGTGTTCATTACCTGTGTCTTATTAACCCCCTCCTTGTCTTTGTATTTAAGACCTGTGTTTTTCCCTAGTTGTTTGCTGGTCATTGTATTGTTTAGATTGTGCTGTTTGGATTGTGCTGTTTGGTCTTTGTATTGTATTCTCTGGTGGTGTTTTGTATTGTTTGGTATTGTTATTCTGGCCCCTGTTGTGTTTTCAGTCTGTGGTTTCTTACATTATGTCTGTCCCCCCACATCACCGTGTTGGCTCCTTGACCCTGGACTGTCTTGACCCTGAGTGGGGATTTGCCCATAATAAATCTCGCTTCTCTCAGCACATGCGTCCGCCTCATCATCGCTCCCCCACGTTACAGTAAGCTTGTCTCCATTGACTAAAGTGGTCTTTACAGGTTATATTGCTTCAACAGAGCAGTAAGAGATGCCAGAGCTAATCTATTAATATATATTCTGCTATAGGGTCTGCTATTGTTATAATCTCGACCTTGATATAATAGAGGAAGCATTTTTACTGCTATATAGAACCCTTTTCAAGAAGGTTAGAACTGAATATAGAATATAGAACTGCCTGGGCAAGCACCCTGCACTCTACCAATAAGAGACCTTGGGCAAGACATCCTAACATTACCTTCACCTACCTTTGTAAAATGATCAAATTGTAAGTGCATCTGCCAAATGCCATAAATCTAAATGGAACCATCTACAGCACATCTCCATAAATCTGAAGAACGATGCCAAGAACCCTTTAATCATGTAATCATTTTCTTTACTATAGAACCCTTCAACCATCTTTTTTGAGTGTGCATAGATAGCACCAAAAAGGTTCTTCTATTGTTACAAGCTTGACATTGTAACAACAGCAGAGCCCTTTTTGATGCTATATAGAACGGTTTTCAAAGCCGTGCTATGTAGAACCACACACTCTCAGGAAAAGGTATCAAACTATCACTGGGGCAGTACTTCTTTTGTCACAGGGGTACTGGCTTCAATTCATTTAGTTTAATTGTACCATAATCCATTGCAGTTATGACTTTAAGTTGCATTGACTCCACATGTCCTGTCTTCACTTCAGGCATTTATTTTATTGTTGTTTTAAAACAGGATGGCACGGTGGCTAGTGGTGTCGCCTCAAAGCAAGACGGGCCTGGGTTCGATTCCCTCACTGGACAACAAGGGTCCTCTCTGTGTGGAGTTTGCATGTTCTCCCTGTGTCTCTGTGGGTTTCCTCCCACAGTCCAAACACATGCAGTCAGGCCAATTGGACATGGTAAATTGCCCCTAGGTGTGAGTGTGTGTGAGTGAATGTGTCTGTCTGTCCACCCTGTGATGGACATGTAACCTGTCCAGGGTGTATCCTGCCTTCCACCCGATGACAGCTGGGATAGGCTACAGTCTCTCCTGTGACCCAGAAGGAGAAACGGCTTAAAAGGTGTGTTTGTGTGTATGTGTGTGTGTGTGTGTGTGTGTGTGTGTGTGTGTGTTTTAAAACATTAGGTTGTATAAAAATTTCATGATCTGGGAAAAATTATTTAAGGTACACAGTTGGGCTGTAAATTCATTGTTGTTCCTTTTGAAGGCACAATTACATTGTTTGTACCTTGATGAACAAAAACTACACCCACACAGTAGCTTTTGTCCGACAGTGACACATTCTCCATCTATCTGAACAACCATTTCACCATGCATAGAGCCATTTAAGCATGAAATGGTTCTATATAGAGCTAATGGTTCTAAAGATAACCATTGCATTCACTATAGAACCTTTGAAGACCTACTCCTTTTCAAGTGTGTACAACTTAACAACATTCATTAAAAAGGGCTGGAAAGACAGGAATGACAGTTCTAACTGGCAAATGATTTTTGTATTTAGTATTTTCAAGGTCATCCCCACTTGAATCTTCCCTCAAAACAAGCCCTGGGTGAATCACAGGGTTACTCAAAAAAGAACAAGTCTGCAGTGGTGGCATGTTTTATGGAACAAGCCATGGACCTTTCATATGTTCGTGACCACCATTTCACACACAGGGCGCTGTAAATGTGCTTTGTGTTGGCGCTATACAGATCATAGGGTCAGCCACAGGTCAATTCAAGCTTAGGCTCTTTTTCCTCATGTGTGAACCAACACTTTAGCTGGTCTTGAAATGCCCCTCCTCTGTTCCTGTCCTCTGCCTCGCTCTAACACACGGCTGTCAGTGGTGATGAATGGAGGGAGCAGGTCGATTAACGGGGAGCAGGGTGAGAAACAGACACAAGCCCTCGTTTGGAGGAGACCCCCTGGGACGCTTACAATGACGAGGCCTTTTGACTGCTGATTTATGTTCATGCCGCCACAAATAGGTCCCCTCAGACCTCAAATGATATAGGCCACCGTAAAGCACTTTCAAATAAATTGAACATCCATATTCATAAGTGTCTCAATTGAACATCCATATTTACAAGTGCCTCAATTGATCTCCAAAGAGTGCTTGATTGCTTACATAAACCATCTTTTATACCACGCGGACTTCCAATACTGTAACTAGGTCATCGAGTCCAGCCTGATCCCGTTCCTGTCCTCCAGTTATACATTAAAAGGGTCCCAACTGAACATGCGCTGACTATTTTGTGGCTATTTATTCCAGCAAGCTGCCATTAAATAGATGTTGAAGAGCTTACTAAAAGCAGTTTTCTTAATTAGCTGTCATTGTCTGATGTTCCAAGACTTTTAGAGACTTTAGATTTTGCTGCTTCTGTGCTTTATTTAAATATATAGATTTGGAAGTCAGTGTAATGGCAGTAGCTAAGAACTTGTGACTATTGACTTTTATTCAAAAGGCCACTTTCTGATTTCAACCAAAATGGTACCTATGAATGTCACAATTAAAGCAGTCTGACATCATACATATGCATGAATAAGGCCAGCAATGAAAAACAGCAATGAAACCATTCTGTATTCTGGACTCTGGACTCTGGACTCTGGACTCTGAACCCAAACTTTGTTGTTACATTCCAAAATATGGTACTTTGTCAAGTGAACTGGTCTTAAATCTAGTCAATGTACCAAACATTTCACATTCTGAGATGGTTGTGCACTTAAGATTATCTAGCTTATTTTCAGAATTGTTTTTAGGTCATTTCAAGTAAAATTGTCTCACTATATTGACAAAACAAGCACAACTATCTTCCAAAATAGTGAGAATTTTACTTGATAAAATAACTCAAAATGAGTTTAAAATGTCTAGAAAAAAGTAAATAAATATTTAGAAATATTTAAGATACATGTTTTGTAGTCCCCGGCCAGGCGGCCAGGGTCCTCTCTGTGTGGAGTTTGCATGTTCTCCCCGTGTCTGCGTGGGTTTCCTCCGGGTTCTCCGGTTTCCTCCCACAGTCCAAAGACATGCAGTCAGGCCAATTGGACGTGCTAAATTGCCCCTAGGTGTGAGTGTGTGAGTGACTGTCTGTGTCTGTCTGTCTGTCTGCCCTGCGATGGACTGGCGACCTGTCCAGGGTGTATCCTGCCTTCCGCCCGAAGACTGCTGGGATAGGCTCCAGCATCCCCCCGCGACCCTGACGGAGAAGCGGCTTAGAAAATGGATGGATGGATGGATGTTTTGTAGTGTAATTGGGAAGTTTTGTTGCTTTTGACGCTGTAATGCCAAAAATATCTCAGTATATAACTAATGAATTTTGTTTTTTTTCCTGTTCTCTAACTCTAAAAAGCAGGTACAGCTGCTATGTGTAGTATTACACCCAGGAAGGGAAAATGAATGTTAGCTTGGCATCTCCTATAAAGGTACCACCCAAAGCTAACATTACCTCAGCTGGTGAAAAACAAGTTGCTAATAAAATGAATGTTTCTTTGTTAAAGGCTGCAATATTATATGTGGCTGTATTATATGTGGTCATGATATACAATCATGTGAAGTCATTGACATTTTAAACATATTTAGATGAGCAGATATCTGGACTTTAATTAAACAATGTTGAGATACAATTTAACAAATGACACAGCATGGTGGAATCTGTGTCTTATTAAAACCTCAAATATCTGCTCTGGTTTGCTCTTTGTTGCCAGAATGTGTGGTATCTACATCAAAAGAGCTCTCTGAGGCTTTGAGAAAGAAGGTTGTACATGCCTATGAGTCTAGGATGGGGTTTAAGAACATTTCCAAAATACTGGAAATCAATCATTCCACTCTCTGGAAGATCATCTACAAGTTTCAGGATTTGAAACAATTGCAAACTTCTTAAGGATAGTTTTGTGCAGCAAATCTAACCTAAGAGCAGACTGTGAGATGCCCAAGAACCACAACATTTCATCACAGGACCTGCAGGTAGCTCTTGACGCCACTGACCTACTATTTGAAACAGACAAATTTGAGGTAGGAGGAAGCATTTGCTGTCTAAAAAGAACATAGGGGCAAGATTAAAGTTTGCTAATGAATATTCAGGCAAGGTCCAGGACTGTTCTGGAACAGTGTATTATAGACAAGAGAGTTGTTTGGCCACAGTACCTGAACCCATGCTTGGCAAAAGCCATAGACAATATTTCAGAAGAATCTCATATCCGCTGAAAAGAATGGTGGTGGAAATGTTATGGGGCTCATTTGCTGCCTCAAAACACAGGGAAACCTTTCATGGGTGTACTTTCTTCTTCATATGACTGTATTCTGTCATACATATGTTAACTATGAATTTATCGACTGTTTTAAAACAGAATTGAACCATAACAGACCTTGTGGCATACAGGCTTGTTAATAGAACAATAACATTAGGAGTGTCTAATTTGCCAAACTGTGGTCATTTAGAAGTACTCTGTCATTTTAATAATTAATCAGACGATTACCAAAAGTGTTCTGTTTTTCTAGTATATTTGTTTGCTTAAAGGTTGGTTTAAAGCTGGGTGAATGAACCAGACACTCTCAGATGTAAAATGAACCATAAGGTTTAATAAGTAAATGATACTTTATTAACCCCAAAACGGGGAAATCCCACCTCTGCATTTAACCCATCCGTGAAGTGAAACACCACATACACGCTAGTGAATAGACACACACACTAGGGGGCAGTGAGCACACTTGCCCGGAGCGGTGGGCAGCCCTATCCACAGCGCCCAGGGAGCAATTGGGGGTTAGGTGTCTTGCTCAAGGACACCTCAGTCATGGACTGTCGGCATTTACATTTTACGGCATTGGGCTGACGTTCTTATCCAGAGTGACTTACAATTTGGTTATTTTACACAGGTAGGCTAAGGTGGTGTTAGGAGTCTTGCCCAAGGACTCTTATTGGTATAGTGCAAGGCACTTAGCCAATCAGGGGATTGAACCCCAGTCTACAGCATAGAATGCAAAGGTGTTACCCACTACACTATCCAACCACCGGCACTGGGGATTGAACCGGCAACCTTCCGGTCACAGGTCCAGCTCCCTAACCTCCAGCCCACGACTGCCCCCAACAAAAAGTGGATGATCCAAAAGAGCAGAGATAACACCAGACCAGGTCAAAACCCAACAGAGCAAAACACAGTACATATGATCAGACAAAGAAACTAGCCAGGGTCTAAGGCTGGGTGCAGGTTTTCATTCCAGACAAGAACAGCGCACCTGATTTTACTCTTTCAATCAGTCTGTCTCAGTCTTTAAACAGCTGATCTTGTGAACTCCTGCTTTGTTGCAGTGAAAACCTGTAGCTGCATGGCCCTTTGCAGATAAGATTGGACACCCCTGGTCTAAACCAAAAGCAAGCAAACTGGCCACCTTAACCAAGGGGGGAAATCCAAAGAGCAACAAAGATAGACAAAACAAAGTCATGACATAAGAACAAAATGTACAGTATGAAACATACAGACAGGTAAATATACAAGAGGTAATGGGTGAAAAAAATTTAAATTCTAGCCACTGGGATCTGATGACTGGTAGCCACTGGCAGGCTGAGTCACATGACTGACTAAAGCATTTTGGGAGTTGAAATCCATAAGAGAATTAGAGTTTGTCTGAGAGACAGGAACCATGACAACGATATGTGGGTAATCCAGGTCCAAAAAATAAAAACCCTCCTCAGGATTTTGTTCCAACTGCTTGACTTCTGTAATTTGCTCAGACCAGCAGCAAAGGTGTTCAGGCAATTGGAACAAAATCCTGGGGAGGGTTTTTACTTTTTAGACCTGGATTACCCACCTCTAGTGACAACCAATTTTATTGACCCAGAAGTAAGATTTTTGTCGTGATATAAAGCTGATTCATCCTATTACTGAATGCTATGCCACTGTCCTCTAAATATCAATGCTAACCTAACTCCTCATAGATACAGTGAATTGTGCATTATGAAGCAAAGCTTTAATACTAAATAATATAAAACACTAGTACTGACACTCTAATACTTCCTCACTTGGTCATCAACAGCAGCGACTTCCACAAGCAGGGTTTTCTAAAGAATAGTAACTAGAACCCAAATTAGGCAGCCCCACCGCCGCTGAGTGGTATGCTTGACAGGTACCAGCAGAAACCCAGTATCCAGCTGAGCGATGCTGTATCCTTGTACACATCAAATCAAATCAAATCAAATCAAATCAGATTTATTGTCACATCACAAGAGTACAGGAGTACAGGTGAGTGAAAAACTTGGGTGCAAGTTCCCACTGAATGCAGCGACAGTATTTACAACATGGAGTAGAATGGTGAGAGAAAATAGTAATAATAATAATAATAATAATAATAAGTAGAAGAAGAAGAAGAAGAAAAAAAAATTATATATATATATATATATATATATATATATATATATATATATATACAATGAACTAACCTAAACAATATACACAGACATACATTATATACATAACTTATTACACTGAATGTGAGGTAAAAAGTCATAAAATATAGATACTGCAATGCTGTGTACATGTGCAATAATCTATGTATGTGTGTAAGTACGGAGACAGTCCAGTAGGTGACTTAGAGTAACTTTTGTAGTCAGGAACGATTCCACAATGTAAGTAAGAAAAATATCAGAAAAACAGTGACAAAGTTACATAAAGTAGAGCAATCTGTCTGTAACCATTACATTACACCATTCTGTCATGTATCATTTCGAGGTATTAAACTAGTTTTCCTATCACCACCATTTAGAACAATTACAACAGTTTTGGGTTGCACTTTATTTTGAGAGGTCCTTTTGTAGATGGTCAATAAACTCTTAATATACAAGCACATCAACAACATACCATTTGAAGAAGCAGTAGTGAAGAACTGGAATACATTTAGGTAAATATCTTGATGTTCTGTTGATACATTAGTTACATTAAGTACATGTATTGTTGACATGTTACAGGAAGTAGATTTTATATGGTACTTCCATTAAGCAAAACCTAATCTTATCCAACCTTACTCAAAACCAAACCCTAAAACCTGGCCCTAATCCTAACCCTAACCTTAAACCTCAACCCAAAACCTAATCCTAACCCTCATTCTGGCCCTAACCTTAACTTAAACTAGACCTAATCCAGTTAAGCTCCAGTTACAGAATGGTGTCTGTGTGTCTATAACAGTTTGTTGAGGGTGTTGAGATGATCTGTATTATAGCTCATATAATTTGAACTTGGCCTCTCCTAATAAAGTGAGAAACAACTGAATTTGGCAGATTATAAACAAATTTTATTTACGCAGTTAATCAAAAGTCTCTTGATAATCTACTGAATGTCTTCACAGCTGCTACATCATTGATATGTTGTTGCTGCTACTGAGAGTCGAGTTGTGTGCTTATTTAATCTAAAATGTACTGCTCAAAGTGTCACTTAATTCTGATGTGGTAATTTTACCTAAGCAGATGTTTAGAAAAATTTGTTGAATTAAACTTTAACCTCATTTACCAAAAAGAAAAGGTTCCTTCACTTTTACAAAAGTGAAAAAAAAACACTTACAAAGTCAGACGCATTATGCTGGTTTTGTACGTTTGAACTGTTTTTCTCTAGTTTTACTACAAAGTCAGGACATTTTGTTGTCCTGAAAAAGTATGTAGACAAAGATACACAAATACACAGAGCAGAGAAGTCGTGGGGCTGGCTGGGTGGCTGGCCGGCGGAGTGGCGCAGTGGAAGATAATGGGAGCGCCAGTGCCATAAATAATGCAGGAGCGACAGCGCTTACTGAAAACTCTGCCCTGTCAGCACACCTCCTGCATCCTCCTCAGGGACTTCAAAAAACTGTTTTAATCTCCCTACCTCACCCCGCACCCCATCAGCCCCCCTTCACGCCCAAAGAGAGAGAGAGAGAGAGAGAGAGAGAGACAGAGAGGGAGAGAGAGAGAAGTAATCTTCAGAAGGAATAAATAAGTCACTTTCACTAGAGCTCTCACACAGAATACATCCATCAGAATGAGTGTTTGTTGTGTGTGTGTGTGTGTGTGTGTGTGTGTGTGTGTGTGTGTGTATGCACGTGTAAAGTCTGCACTTAGTCTGCATGTACATGTGCCTGCCCACAGTTCACATTGGTAAAGTTCAAAGAAATGTATGTAATGCTTTCCTCTTTGAAGGTCTGAAAGTCAAAGAGAGAAGGTTTCCATCCAACTGACCACTATCATTATGCACACCTTTGCCTGCACTAAAGCCCTGTGAGCATTAAATAACTGCAGGGAGAGATATAAGGCGAAACGCGTCCAGTCTGCTGTTGAGGATGAATCATTGAATATCTTGTGCTTACACAACACTGTTTATTGCATAAGCAACAGGAATGCATCATAAATGGAAAGCATAAAGAATGGCTTTTTTCCTTTTTTCATCCTGCCAACTATGACCTGCTTTTGGTTCCACGGTGTAATGGTTACCACTCTGGACTTTGCATCCAGTGATCCGAGTTCAAATCTCAGTCGGACCAAATTGACTTTCCCGGGCAGTCGTGGGCTGGATGCTAGGAAACCGCCCTTGTGAATGGAAGATTGCCGGTTCAATCCCCAGAGCTGACAGTATGTGACTGAGGTGTCTTTGAGCAAGGCACCTAATCACCTAACTCAACTGCTCCCCGGGCGCTTTGGATAGGGCTGTCCACCGCTCCGGGCAAGTGTGCTCACTAGTGTGCAGTGGTGGACAGTAACTAAGTAAATGTAATTGGTTACTGTACTTAAGTAGTTTTTCTGTATCTGTACTTTACTGAAGTATTTCCATTTTGGGTGACTTTTTACTTTCACTCCACTACATTTCAAAGTCAAATATCTTACTTTTTACTCCACTACATTTTGAGAAATCTGTCCTTCCTTTTGGTTTTTGTGTATAAAAAAATGTAACATGTCAAAACAAAAGAAGCGCAAAGCAAGAAGTCGGTCACTTTGTTCTGAGCTTGTTTTGACCTGTTGGTCATACCGACCCAGTGCAAGCACGCGGTTCAACGTCAGCGCAGCAGCGTAAAAATTTGGGAGCACATACGTCACATAAATGATGAACTAACCTAACTTTGTGTAAATAGAGCACAATATAGAAATATGTCCACATATGCAGTCGAGACTGACGCGGCTTTTTTCTGAATTTCTACAAACACCAGTTCATTTTATAGTAAATGAGTTTGGGCTGGTTTATGTTTATGAACAGACGCCTACAGATCAACATAGTAAAGGAGCTCATCTGTGATCCTGAGTTTAAAGCCAGTTTTTATTCAACTTAAACTTGGAACTAAGTTGTAAATAAATCTGAAACTGAAACTTTGCTTGTGTGTAAAAAGTGATTTCAGAGCCACTCGGTTCTCCCTGATGGAAACTGTTTACCTTCAGTGTTTTGTGCTTCTGATCATTTTAATAGACGTCAGCGTCACTAATTAATGACCTTCTATTAAAAGACTGGTTTACCAAGAGAGACGCTGGAGGACTTTCACCTGAAATGAGTTCATGAAGCCAGTCTGGTTATAAAAATGATAACAGGACATCAGAGCCAGAATTCCTCTTTTAGTACTTTTACTTTATACTTAAGTACATTTGAAGGGAAATACTTTAGTACTTTTACTCAAGTTGAGGTCTAGAGTAAGGACTTCTACTTTTACTGGAGTAATACTTTACCTTGGGTATCTCTACTTTAACTCAAGTACATGATTTGTGTACTTTGTCCACCTCTGCTAGTGTGTATATGGTATTGTACTTCACCGGTGGGATAAATGTGGAGGTGAAATTTCCCCATTGTGGGACTAATAAGGGTCACTTGAAAACATCCATTAACAAAACTGTCAGTGGGTCCAGCAGAGGTGTAGACTCAAGTCATGAATTTGATGACTTTAGACTCGACTCGAGAAAAGACTTGGGACTCAACTTTGACTTCAACACCAGTGACTCAAACTCAGACTTCAGCCTTTTGACTCAGAAAGAATGAAGAGTCAAAGTGAAAGAAACATGGACTCTGACTGCAGTTGGGACTCTACACAGTCGATTATTTTTCATGTGAATGAATCTGTTTCCTGTCTCAAATTGAATAAACAGCAATATCGTCAGATGTCTGTCGCTGTGCTTACGCTCGGTTTAAGAGAACCCTTAGAACCACACAAGAAACGTGACTCTAAAGGTGAGTCTAAAGGCAGCACTTGACTCATCTATGGCGACGTATTGAATCCCCTGAGAGTGATGGGTCTCATCGCTCAATGCCTGCAAAGCAATAAGCACAGAGATGATTTCATTTAGCACAGAGTTCAAAGGTTAGGGCCGGCCTCCCCACCTTTTCAAAGTATCAGTCTCTCAGCACCGGCCTGCCAGATCTGCCCACACATCTGTTTCTCAAGATAAGCAGCTTGCTCCAACACCTTCCATTGTGCCAAGGCTCAAGGAGGCCAGTGGATGGGGAGGGGGTGAGGCAATGGGGGCTGCAACAGATTCATCTACAGAGATATATTTAGAGATGTGGGGCTTTGACAGCACAACTCCACTTTTACATGTGTTCAATAGATTCCCAGGGAACAATTGCACATTCAGCAGCATGGAAAGAGGCCAAGCAGGGCTAGATTGCTTAGAGGGCGAGTTTCAGCAGCTTTGGGTTTACATTGGCTCATTTATCTTTTTACTTAACTTTTATTAAAGTTGCCTGAATGAGTTTTTGTCCAATCTGGGAGAAAAGGCACAACTTAGCAAAAGGCTGGTCAGATAATACTGTATGTACATTCTTCAATATAAAGGTTTCTAAATGGTTCTAGACTTGGATGCGTGGTTTGTGGACATAATCTGCAATTGGTGCAATTTTACGTCATGAAAAGTTTCTTTAAGCCTTTTTCATCCTTTTTTGGAGGTCCCTGTTTTCTTCAATAACGTCAATGCAAAATGTTTTTGATGGAAATATGATTACAAATTTGCAAAATCAGAAAGGAAACTAGATTTCTGTCCTCATAGGTAAGCAAGCACCCCATTTTTGATATGAAGAAAGCTGCAGTTGTGTCACTTTTATTTTGGCATGGCCAGCTTTGTGGAGAGGAGTGATTTGTTTTCAAAGCAGGAGGTTCTCACACCTCCCTTTTTGCTCCTCATTGCTCACTAGCAGCTCAACACAGAGTCATAGCATTGCACACACAGAGATCCAACAGTGTCCTAGTCAATCTGATAACAGAGTTACGAGGAAAACTTTATTTGGTTTCTATCATGCTGGTGGAATGGCCACTAAGAGGCCTGCAGAAAGAGGCCACAGCTCATCACATTGCACATTGTGCCGAATCTCAGCAGCACACAAAGACTCTCAGCCCTGTTCAATTTATCAGGCTGTCAAAGCACACCACTCAACATTTTGACATTACTTCATTATTGCTATACTGGAGGCATAGAAAGCCACAGTAGGTCATGTATGCCTTGAAATTTTCACTGAGAAAAACAGCCATTCTTTTAGTGTTTAGAGGTTCTGAACCTGGGGTCATGACCCTCTTTGAGGTCCTGATGTGGTTCATGGGTGGTCACAAGAATGGTGCTATAAAGATATAACTTACAAAACACAGAGAAAACCATTTTGACAAGTGGCCAGCAAAAAAGTCAAGCTACTTGAATGGGAAATTTATTCATATTTTTCTAATAGCTTTATATTCCGCTTTGTATCTGTGAATCCTCAAATCTTGGAAGTTTCAGCCAATGGTAAACATAGGGATGAGCTGTGGTGTCTGGTTTTTGAAAAATACTAGAAATGCTCCTCAGTCAATATATTATCACAATTGCCACAATTGGAAAAAGCAAACTCGTTAACCAGCGAACGTTAACCATTTACGCATTCACTATCCACACCTTTAAAAAGCATGCAAGCTTCATTTTGCTTGTGCTGCAGTTACAACACACCACTTCTATTGGGCAATTACCTCGCTAACCCAGCCAAATTCAAGCAGTGCATGAGTTTCAAATGACATACCTTTATAAGTCAGTTTCATTTACACAGTCAATATCTTTTTTTTTTTGTAAAATGGCTTTTACAAAAATGAAAAAAAGTGATTTGGACAGTTCTGGGTAGGCTTTCATATTACCTCTCTCACCCACATCACCCTAAAATGAACTTGACACAGTGTCTTTCCTAAACCAACTTTAATCTTTAATATGGCTGTTAGTCACAGGGCAGCAATGGCATCTGAAATATTAAACTGATACTTCATGCAAATGTTCTGTGACATTAATGAATGAATCCAGCTTAGAGTAATGATTGTGCTTAATGCATTTAAAACTGATAAAACACATAGGCCAACTGTCTATACAACAAGTAATACAACATTGGTAATATATGTGCTGAAAAGTCTATTTGGTTTATTATCACACCAACAGACAGATGATCTCTGTTTGAAAGCTCCTATCCTAATTTCACTGTAAAATGTAAATTGTAAATGTCATAGTTTATGATTATGATTTATTAAACTGCCATTAAATAACGACTAAGTGGCTGTATAAATCTCTGGCTCCTGAAGTCCCAGGCGAAAGTTTCACTGAGCTTCAAATTAATAAATTATACCATTGTCAAAGTATGGCAATAAACAATCAAGCGAATGGTGAAACAAAGGGCATTAAATATGGATGCAGACGTCCTGTGAGGTTCTATGTTTTACCAGCGATAAAATTAATGTTTAATCCATGAAGACCACCAAATGAAGGAATTCCCTGAAGCAGCAAATACCAGCAGTAAGTCACATCGTAAACAGCGCAGCCGTTGCGCACATACCTTTGCGTAGTGTACATTGAATGATGAGACCCTCTTACATGTTACATGAAACTTCAGACCCCTCTGCTAGAGTAAAATTGCTGACTCATCACTTTTCACACAGCCACAGGGGGTTAAGAGGATATAGATTCACACACACATGCACACGCACACCACACACACGCACACCACACACACGCGCACACACACACACACACACACACACACACACACACACACACACACACACACACACACACACACACACACACACACACACACACAGACATATAAATGTATATACATGTGCGGTAGAGATGGCACCAATCCAATAAAAGCAATAGTGCATTTTGCATTGGCTCACTCTGACTCCAATTCCACCCTGGCTTCCCCCTCTGGAGAATCAGCACATGGGCTCTTCCCATTTTTATATGTTCTACTCAGCTGCAGCTCCAACCTGACCTCATCCTCTCTTAACTACACACACTTCACTCATTTCATGGACATTATTCCTGCATATACTTCAGAGTTTTGCTTCTCACTTTCTTCTTTTTACCCCTACCCCTTGTTTTGGAGTGTCAATCCAACCCCTTGGAACTGAATGACAACGAATGGTTGGAATGGTTGAAATCTTGACCTACAAAATGGAACCTTCATTAGGTCAACAGGCTTCTAGCGCTGCTCTGTAGGAGAGCCTGCCTGTCTTCAGTGATAGCAGAGGAGGGTAAAGTTCAGTGACCTCGCTGCTGAGCTTTAGGTACATTTAGGGCATCATATGCTTTCAAAAAGGGGTATAAGGTAATTGTTTATAATCAACCACCCCTAAATCTTTGGTGATATGAAGCTGAAGTCAGCTATTCGCCAGCTTCTTGTTCGAATTTTCCCGCTCCACCTTAAATGGTGCAGCAGTTACATTCTGGTGCTTCAGGTGTCAGAATGTAACTGCTAGCTAGCTAGCTCCCGAGACATTAGCATGCTATTAGCAATTTTTTGTGCTTGTTTTGAAGAAAACGATCAAAAATACATGGAAACTACATTAAACTAAGATAATACTATGGCTATGGTCATTTTCAGCAGAGAAAATATTCATAATTGTGGGTTTCTTTGGCTTCTCACGCAGCCAACTTGCCGGTTTTCCTTTTTTACTTATAACACTGTTTGGAGTGAGCCTCTGAAAAACCTCTGTTTGGAGGGCCATGTAGCCCTAACACTTCACCCTACCCCTCTGTCTCAACAAAAATTGGGCCACCCTAACCTTAGACATGACCGTGCAAAGCGGAGGGCTAAGGGCTGAGTGGTAGGGTCGACTGGTGAAATGGGATTGGGCCTTAGTCTCTGTTGCCCAGACTGAGTTCTGAGCCGTGATTACCTTTGTTTAACGTTTCTTTGGCCCTTGCTTTATTACCTGGTTTTCATATAATTTGCCTAGTGTGTACCTGCGTGCCTGACACTGCTGAACCTTTCAAACATTGACATTGCTTCTCCTGCTTTTCCCATTTCCATATCTTATACGGATGGTCCATCCATCCAGTCAAAAAATGTAATTCTCTGATGTTATTGTTTGTTATCTGGTGTCGACCAAAGGAGGATAATGAGATGTAAAGCTGCTTCGTGACCCCTGTGCCTGTGTCATTTTGAGCATTGGACTGCCCCTAGTAAAGCTACTCTTCACATGCGGCATGCCTACAAACCCCTTTTGATACAGCTTTAGATTTACTATATATACTAGAGGACATGACATGCTGTCAAATAGTCTTGATTCATTTCCCAAACTTCTAATTAATCATTTGGACCAAAAATTTGGAAATAATTCTAGAGATATTGAATCGTTTTATTCAAGAACTTAAAAGCTTTATTCCTACATCTGAGCATAGGTTAAATATATTATTGAGCGATATTAAATAAAGGGACACATACTTCACATTCCTGTTTATGTGCACTTTGGTTAACACAAATTTGTTTTTTGCTTTGAAAATAAACAGAATTGTCCTTATTAATGTACAGTATCCTCTGTTGTGTATACATAATAGCACTGTGTGCTTTTTACATGAGATTTGTATGTCTAATCACAAACTTCACCAAATCAAACAAGCTTTATATACTGTTTATCTGGTGGTCAACCAGGTCTTGCATTGTTATTTAGAGTCGCATTTTGCCAATTATTGTTTTTGTTTTTTAAACATATTTTTTTCACTATCTTCTCTTTTATGCAAGTGGATTATCTTAAAATCTAACACCCTTACAAATATGTTCTGAGAAATGATCGCTGCTGTCAGAAGAAAACCTTGTATCTCCATTTTTGTTTTTTATGTTTCTGACATAATTAAAAAATGCCTGTTGCCCTTCATATTGTGTGTAAATTTCATGATGAATGGACTAAAAGAAACAGCCCAAAATGAATGGGAAAAAAAACTGGTTCCATTGACTTACATTACAAATAAAGTATGTTTTTTTCCTTCTCCTGTAAAGTTATCGTTTTGGAGATATGATGTTGTCTTCAGACAATAGCGATAAATATATATATAAACAGTGTTTGTAGCTCTAAAATATATAGACAAATTCATATGCATGCAGCCACACACCTACATTCCTCATGCCCCTGAAGTGCTCGGTGTATAATGTGCTGGCAGGTTAAGCTGATGGTTTTGGAAGGGCAGGAGGTTGTTTACCAGACTCTTGCCATTTTCCGCAACAAAATAGAAGAATGCAATGTCTAATAGGACCTTGAATGCAGCCTTCACATGCGGCCTGTGTGGCCCTGGGGAGAGTGGGGGAGAGAGGAGAGAGAGCACTTTCATTAGCATTTTCCTAAGCACACACTACAGCGCTAACAAAAGCCAGCATGCTGATTGAACACACAACTCAAACTGTGGCACGGAGTGGAAACATTACAGCAATATCGACTTATAAAACCAGAACCAGGAATTTCTTTTCTGAGGAACCACTTCTTCATTACACACATTAGAATTCAATTAAAAAAGCAATACATTGAATTGCTGGTGGTCGATGAAATAAATATGCTTATTTTATGACACTAACTAGTTTGGAAGCTTCTGTATCACAGCGGAGCAGGCGACCCTTTTCTTGCTCCTATTTTTAGAGATGTTTTAATGAAGAGCTGCCTAGACCTCCTTAATGCTGTTATTACTAAATAATTAAGAGACACTGCCACTTCCACTGCCTCTTACGTTGCCTCATGTAGCTGAGTGGACAAGGTCAGAGCTCAATTTTTCACTGTTAGCTGTTCAGGGCAAACTTTAATTGAACGCGCTGCCATGTAAATTCAACTGGATTAAGAAGGAAAACAGCGCCATTAAACCTGCCTCAGGCCAAATGACTTTGGAACATGATGACTTGATGATATGCAGTTATGCTGCCATTTTGACTTAATCATTAGCAATAGATAAATGAGAGGCAATTTCATGAAATCATTGGATCTACATTATATAACACATAATATCACAATTACAACACGGTCCCGGTATCTTGACACTACTCAGAGCTCCCGCTATGGTCAGATAGGTTTTTAAAGGGCACCTCTTGTCAAAATCCTGATTTTTATTGGGTGATATTTTTGCAGTAGCCCATGATGCACACAATCTGAAAATGTCAAATTAGAATAGGTTAAACTCTTTTCTTCCATAATTGACTCCCTACAGATATTAATTCTGATCTGAATAATAAGAGGAAATCAAGGTAATAGGTGAGTTAAATTAAGAAACCCTTGCATTTTCCAAAGCTTTCAAGTCATTGTTACCTGAATGTATTTGGTGTGTGCACTGCTGTTCAAAAGTTTGTAGCCATAGTCTAGAGCAAAAGTCAGAGCCCATCATTTTATTTATTAAGTTTCCAGTCAAAACAGCTATTAATTACGTATTATTCATTTTATTAATAGAATTGCATTTTTTAGTATTTAGTGTGTCCACATTAACCTTTATTACAGCTTTCATTCTTTTCAAGAGACTTACTTCTAGTTTTTCAAAAAAATCTGCTAGAATTTTTTCACAGCTTCAAAGTTCAGTTTTAGAGGTTGGTTGCATTTTTGGCCCCTCACAATGGAAGTAATCCTAATTTAGATGTACCAGTCCATAAAAAGCTTAAGTATCTCCTTTAGTCATTTTAGATGCACTTGAGAAAGAAATCTGAAGGCAGCTAAGGTGAGTTTTGGTAGTTGCTTGTGTGAATGTTGGTGTCTCTTTGGAGGAGAACATAATATCAGTGACTTTGGGAACAGCTTTTGTTTGGAGGATGTGTCTATAACCGATTGCTGTTGAGATCAGAACGAAGGTAGCTAAAGTGGCAGTAAGGTTAATGGATTTGATATTATGCTTGCTGTTGGAGGATTTTGTGTAATTTTCTGTTAAATATATGTTTTTTGATATTTTTCTGAATAACAAAGGCTCTTTTGACGTAAAATTAAATGAACAAAAAAGTGGTCTCTGACTTTTGCACAGCACTGTTGTAATAACCGAATTTAAATATTACAGATTATTTAATAAGAGGTATATATAAATATACTGTAATGGTCCATTCATTATTTTATTATTTTGTCAACATGTACTGAAATATACTAATATATACTAAAACATAATTAATATAATTATACCTCTTATTCCATAACATTTTACTTTAACATCTCTACATAACACTGCCATGAACATGTCATGATTGGTGTCAAGTGCTGGGTTGTTATGGCAGATTCTGTGCAGCAATATAACATGTCGTGTTACCTTTAGCAGTAATTGTCATGACATATGCTGTAATGTTTGGTGTCATGACAATTAATGTCACACAACTAGCATTTTAGAACAAGTTTTTATGATTCATCTGCATCCAATTAGGTTTATATTATAAGAACAGTAGAGCTTTTAAATGGTCATGTACATTGAGTAGACTGGGACATGAGGTCACTACATGAATGTAGAATAATTACCATTGGAGAACTGTCAGTTTTTGTTCTACAGAACATGGCAGTTAACACGCTCCTGCAGATTTGCCACCATACAGAGCGTAAAGCAGAACGTAATCCAAAGATTCTGGCTGTAATATTTTCAAATGGGGCTTTAAAGCTTGTCCATCTGCAGCTGGTTTGTTAGATAAGCACTGTAGCTACACTGTCCATGGTTGTTGATCTCCACTAGTGCGGTCAAAAACCACTTCCAAAGACCAGTGGCTTTGATCAGATATCTAACGGGCTATTTCATCCTCCCACGCATAATCTGAGCCAGATGTTAGCAAAATACACAAACCCTCAGCTCTAAAAGCAGATGCCTTTTCCATTAATCCAGGAGGTCATTTAGGCAAGCTGTTATTGGACATTTGTAATGCTCTCATATTCTTGTTTTCTTTTCAAATTCTTTTACTATAGCTTTCCACTTATTCTTCTGTAGTTTCCATTTGAGGGATAAAATGCAGCCAGCATGTTATTACTGCCAACCACTTAAAGGAAGATCATATGAATAGCAAAATAATTACCAGGCTAGCATCTTCAGGCTTTTTTTGTATATGATTTCAAGACCAACATGACATCAGTAATCCAATCTTGTTTTGAATAAAGCAAGAGCCTGTGGTGGTTTGCTTACCCTGTTGTACTACAGTGATTTATATGTCTTGAATGCTCTTTTGCAATGTACATGACTTGAATGGTCTCTTGTGATGTGTCTCGAATGGTCTTTTGCAGTGCATCTTACAAAGTCTTTTGCAATAGACACGACCTGAATAAGCTTTTGCAGTGTTTATAAATTAAATGCACTCCTATGATGTATATTACTTAAACGGTCTCCTGCAAAGTATGTTGCATGATCTCTTGTGATGTATCTTGAACGGTCTTTTGCAGTGCACCTTAAATAGTCTCCTGCCAAAGACATGACCTGAACGACCTTTTGCAATATATATGATTGAATGGACTCTTGTGATGTATATGACTTGAATGGTTTCCTGCCAAGTATCTTGAATGGTCTTTTGCAAAGCATCTTGAATAATCTCGTGCAATAGAAATGAGCTGAATGACCTTTTGCAATGTTTATGAACTGAATGAACTCTTGTGATGCATATGACATGAATGGTCTCCTGCAAAGTCTTGTTTGTTGACTAGAAAAGTTGAATCTCTTCTATATGAGTTGGATGGTCTCCTACAATGTACATGTTTTCAATGGCTTCTTGCAATATAATATATATATATATTAAATGAGTTCTTGTGATGTGTATGACTTGAATTGCCTTAAGAAATGTATGAGGTTTGAATGATCCCCTACAATGTACACAACTTGAATTATCCTTTGAAATGTACATATCTTGAATGTTCTCTTCCACTGTACGTGACTTGAATTGCCTCTTGCGATGAATGTCTTGAATGTCTTGTATATGCATTGAATGGCTTCTTCTTGGATAAAGATTTCCTGCATCCATATGAAATGGTCCACTGAGCATCAAGATAATATAATCCATACACCACTGCCCTCTCCAAAATGTAGTCTCAACCATGCTGATGGCAATATACGATATTCATGGCTTAATATGGGGGAGCCATAGAGACCTCAGCAAAGATATTGTTTTCAATTATTTCCTATATACAGGCATCAAAACACTGAAATGAGTTAGATACACTATATTGCCAAAAGTATTTGCTCGTCTGCCATCACATGCATATGAAATTGAGTGACATCCCATTCTTAATCCTTAGGGTTTATGATTTCTACCCTTTGCAGCTATAACAGCTTCAACTCTTTGAAGTTTGGAGGTCTGTAGTGATTGACTCTGCAGAAAGTCGGTGACCTCTGTGCACTATGCCCCTCAGCATCCGCTGACCGCTCTATCATTTAACGTGGCCTACCATTTCGCGGCTGAGTTGCTGTCGTTCCCAATCTTTTCCACTTTGTTATAATATCACTGACAGTTGACTGTGGAATATTTAGTAGTGAGGAAATTTCACGACTGGACTTGTTCCGCAGGTGGTGTCCCATTCTTTCACTAATGTTTGAAGAAGCAGTCTTTATTTTATACACCTGGAAAATGGCCATATAAGTGATTGGAACACCTGAATTCAATGATTTGGATAGGTGACTGAATACTTTTGGAAATATAGTGTACCTGAGAAAAATAAATTATAAGAGAGCAGATTTAGATTCAGTAATTTATAAAAATGCCCAAAAACATTTCTATTATGACTGGAGATGTCTCTTCTAGGGAAAAACTCTCTGTGTCTGCTGAAAATAATTTGTTGAGCATGAAAATCATGAGAAGGACATATGAAAGACCTCTCAGATATGAAATCTCAGCCCTGCTGAAGGCAATAAAGGATACTGTATTTATAAAAACAGATGGGGTAAACACTGAGACATGATTCTTAAGAACTCTTCTGTTTCCTATTCTTAGCAACACTATTGCTCCTTGCTTTCCAGAGCCACACTGTAATAAAGCACCACCTTTCATTTCAATTCTAATCCACATTTGCTTGAGTGTTTCCATTATTTTGGCAATAACTAAAGGTAATGGTGGTTGATCAGACATCTCACTGGTCCAGACCTGGTGGCAAATCGTGGCAGGGACCTCAGCACAATTTGGAACATGCGAGGAGGATGCGGAGGATAATGACAAGAAAAAAGGGGAGTTGAATGAAGAGTAAATGAATGGATGTGTTTACGGGGGAAGACTGTGATTAAATGACTCACAGTGAGAGCAGCAACATCACACATTATAGGCTGCTGCATGGGTGTACCTTCCTCTATTAATGAAGAGGCTCTGATTTCAGCCCATAAGAAGTACAGTCTTTATATAGATCTGGTGCGCCGTCTTGCCACCGCACTCTATTTAATCAACAACAACAAAGAATCAACAGGAGGATGGAGGTGTTGGGGGTGGCAGTTTGGATTGTATTCCATTCTATAGAGATGATAACTAGTTTTGGCAGCTGGATAAAATGCTCTGCAGTAATATAGTGACTGAAGACACATACAGTAACAGGGATGGATGAATGCATATGTTTACAAGATGTGGTAGTTAATACACAAAAACAAAATGCCACCAAGTCATGCCAAGTATCTTTTCATCATTACTGTAATGACAATACACATACAACACTATAAACAGCTTTCAAAGGGGGAAAGAAATGTTTAGTTACTTATTTACTGTCTTTATATTATAATAATTCTGTATTTGGTTTCATGCCCAGAAAGAGCACCACAGATGCAGTTTTTGTGTTGAGAGTGTTGGTAGAGAAGTACAGAGAAGGTCAGAAAGAGCTACATTGTGTCTTTGTGGATCTAGAGAAGGCAGATGATAGGGTGCCAATACAGGAACTGTGGTACTGTATGAGGAAGTCAGGTGTAGCTGAAAAGTATGTTAGGGTGGTGCAGGACATGTATGAGGATAGTGAGACAGTGGTGAGGTGTGCAGTTGGAGTGACAAATGGTTTCAAGGTGAAGGTGGGGCTACATCAGGGATCAGCTTTGAGCCCCTTCTTGTTTGCAATGGTGATGGAAAGGTTGACAGATGAGGTCAGGCAGGAGGCTCCATGGACCATGATGTTTGCAGATGACATTGTAATCTGTGGTGAGAGTAGAGAGCAGGTGGAAGAGAATCTGGAGAGGTGGAGGTTTGCACTGGAGAGGAGAGGAATGAAGGTCAGTAGAGACAAGACGGAATACATGTGTGTGAATGAGAGGGAGGCAGGTGGAAAGGTGAAGATGCAAGGAGTAGAGGTCGTAAAGGTGGAGGACTTCAAATATCTTGGGTCAACCATCCAGAGCAATGGACAGTGTAGAAAAGAGGTGAAGAAGAGGGTGCAGGCAGGATGGAGTGGGTGGAGACGGGTGTCAGGGCTGATGTGTGACAGAAGGACAGCAGCAAGAGTGAAAGGGAAGGTCTACAAGACAGCAGTGCGTCCTGCTATGATGGACGGTTTGGAGACTGTGGCTCTGTCTAAAAGACAGGAGGCTGAGCTGGAGGTGGCGGAGATGAAGATGCTGAGATTTTCCTTGGGAGTGTCAAGGATGGACAAGATTAGAAATGAGCAGATCAGAGGGACAGTGAAGGTGGAGCAGTTTGGAGATAAAGCCAGAGAGGCCAGGTTGAGATGGTTTGGACATGTGTTGAGGAGGAATAGTGGATATATTGGTCAAAGAATGTTGGAGATGGAGCTGCCGGGTAGAAGGAGAAGAGGTAGACCTCAGAGAAGGTTTATGGATGTAGTGAAGGTGGACATGGAGATGGTTGGTGTAAAAGTACAGGAGGCAGTAGATAGGGCAAGATAGAGGCTGTGGTGGATGGAGGATGATCCGCTGTGGCGACCCCTAAAGGGAGCAGCCGAAAGAAGAAGAAGTATAATAATAATTCTGCATTCTCAGTGTGTGGCCACAAGGGTATGTGATAAAACAGACAGTGACTCAAACAAGACACAAAAAAAAGAAGAAATGAATGTACACAACTTGTCGGGGTGTCAGAGAGAAGAACTGCAGGGCCAGAGTGCAGAAGGGGTGTGTTAGCCAGTTTACTCAGTCTACTTGTACACTAAGGCTTAATGTGAACTGCCTAATTAACTCACTAGTTAACTCACAGCCTCTTGATTTTATTAGAACACCTAAATTCAATGATTTAGATGGGTGCGTGAATACCTTTGGAAATATAACAGATTTCATACTTTGCAAAGGACAAGACGCTGCTAAATCTGCTCAAGGATGCGTTGGTGTAACTTAAGTGCAATGTATATTGTTTTTTCAAAGGTATCTTGGGAAAAGATGGAAGAGGAGGAGGTGGTAAAAATACATCAGCATATTATAACATGTGATCTGCATGTATGACCAGCCACTTCATGAAGTACACTTTTTTGTTTCCATACTTATTGTCTATTTTATCAATTCCGCTTACCATATGGGAGCACGTTTACATGAAGTAAGTAAGCCATATGAGAGCCACAGCCACAAAGACACGAAGTTGTTTTTTTCTTTAACAGTACAATACAGAATGTGGAAAACATAGTTTTTACCATTTTATTAATATAGTTCTTTGTTGAAACTCAATAAACGTTATTTTTAACATTTGAAATACTATTTAAAAACTGCAATATCATCCAAATATCATCCAACATCGTTAAGAATGAATGTAGTTTAGAAAGAATTTCACTTTCTCACATTCTACTCCAGCCTACATAAGTCCGCCAGGGTATGGTATGTCCACGGGCAAAAAGCAAACACACAAGCCAAGCAAACAAAACCAAAAAAGTAGTAATGGGTTATGACACACTGATGCAACAGTAATAATAATAGGTTACAATGCTTCACAGTATATATAAACTGTGCAAGTAAAACAAGTGACACCCCATGAATGCTCCATACAGGATGTGGCATGAACAGAGGATTCTTTTATCACTCCTGTACCAACCCATTAAAAGAGAGCATGGATCGATTTTTGGCACCACCTGATAGAGTTTAGAGAACATTAGCCCTCTGTGCATCCCAGCCTCACCACCCTGCATCAATAATGAAAGACAAAACAGTCAAGTTATTAACTTTCTGCAGTCATCAAAAGGATTCAGCTTAACTCCCACAAATAAAAGGGTTTGGGGTATTTCCCCTGCGTGAAACAAACAGCAGCGAACGCTCAATACTCAGGTATTATTCAACAGTGTGTAATTTAGAACACTGATTACAGAAATAAGCACTTTTTGAGGAAGCTATTATAATAAAATTAAAACTGATCCAAATGTACGGCATAAATTGAAATTCATCTATTGAGACTTCTCAATTCATCTATTGAGACTTGTCAAGCTCATTTCACATTAGATACTAACCACGCTTTTATCCAGCCACTTTTATTTGGAATGAGATAATAATGTCACATTTAAAATATGCAGGGGAAATAAGAAATGTCAAGTGGATTTAGTGAAGATCTGCAAAAAAAGTTTGACACCAAAACTTCAAGCCTTTTCATCACAAATCCCAAAGTGGTCCACCAGGGAATTCCAGTTTTCTTGAGAAACATGGTCAATGTGTAGATACAAAATAAATGAAATGAGGGAACTGCTGCAATTACAGAAGAAATGTTTGCTCTTACTTAGATTATATTAAGATTAAGTGACCCTTATTAGTCCCACAATGGTGAAATTTCACCTCTGCAATCTAACCTGTGCGGTGAAACTCCACATACTAGTGAAGACACACATTGGGGGGCAGTAGGCACACTTGCCTGAGCAGTGGGCAGCCATATCTGCAGCGCCCGGGGAGCAGTTGGCTGTTAGGTGTCTTGCCCAAGGGCACGTCTGCCCAGGGGATCATACTGGCAACCTTCCGGTCACAAGGCTGATTCCCTAACCTCCAGCCCACGACTGCAAAAAAAGAACTGCGTTGGCGGGGAATCGAACCCGGGTCAACTGCTTGGAGATCAGCTATGCTAACCATTATACTACTAACGATTTGTATTTACAAAATTGGTGTTGGTGTTACTCAACATCTTGTTCATAAATACCTTTATAGAGGCTCATTATAAGAACATATCACTGCTGTCGGAACAAGACCTCGTATCTCCAAAATGAGAACTTTACAGGAGAAGGAAAAAACGTCTATGGAACCAGAATTTGTTCTAAGTAATTTTGGGTCATTTCTTTAGGTCCATTCATCATGAAATTTACAGACAATATTTAGGACAATGAGTTCTTTCAAATGATGTCAAAAACTAAAAAATGGAGATATGACGTTTTGTTCTGACAGCAGTGATATACTGTATTAACACTGTTTCATGGCTTGAGGGCTACACTTCTAAATAATATACTTGTCTTTCAAGCATGTGCTGGATGTGAGCTAAAGCAGTGAGCATGCAGAAATGAATGAACAGAAGTTACACAAGAAGGGTCTTTGAATGTATTCTTTAGCATTTTGGCACCAGCCTTAAGAAATGAATGAACTCTTTGATATAAAACTGTACTGGAGCAATCAAACTTTAAACGTCTTCCAAGTAATGCATTAAAGAGTATGTTTGCAGTTAAGAGTCCAAGATCCATCTTTTATTGTATTGTACAGACATAACAATGGGGACACTTCAGTCAGTTAGTCTTGCTTTGTTAACTTTGCATCAGAGCTGAGATCACATAGCTAGCCACTTCAAAACTCAACATTCATGACTGTTAAATATGTGCTACATTAATTTATTATATTCATACCTAGTTTTTTATTTAGAGTTATAATGCATTTTTCAGATTTCACAGTTCTCAAGGCAGTTTTCGCTCAGTCTTTAGAATTCAAGAGTTCTTACATTCATTTAAGTGTGATTATGTAATTAAAAATTAAATTGCATAGTTGGCCTCATTTACAGATTCTCTACAGAGAGCATACTTCTGCACATTATAATTCACAATTGCTCTGTATTTGCTGAATGTAATATAGTGGGTTATACAACAGTTACAACATAAGCTGATTGGTTGAGAAGCATTCTAACTGTGCTGTTATTTCGCCATAACATCACAGGGTTTTCACAAACACTATCACTCCGCTGTGATGACGTCGATAGGAGACGTTCAAGCCGTTTGAATGTTTTCCTTCTTACTACAAACAGAAAATGGATACTTTTAAGATCACAACTGACCGACAGCCAATTTGGTCAGACTCTGAAGATGAGGCTACACTAAATTTCCAAACTGTCATGGTCTGTGTGGAGCTGGAGAATGAACTGCCGGCTGTGCAGCGAGTGGATGGAGTTCGTTACTCTGATTTAGCAACAAGTTGCTTGTTAAGGAAATATAATTTGGCAGAAGGAAGTACGAACATTAAAACATACTAAACACTGCATTCACGGCCCAGTAGATTAATTTCTTACTTTATTTATTTAAATGTGGTATAAAAGCAATAGAACACTCAAGGTCATGTGTTATTGCTATAACATTCCGGCTATGATGATCTACTGTGGCCAAATCACAGCTGTGATTTCTTTCCAGAACCCTGCCCACTCGCTCCAAGAAGGCTGAACACTCTGACCTGTTGTTTGGTGCATAAGCACACACAACAAAAGTCATGGTACATTTTATATGTTAGTCCTTATTTCTTTCCAGTATGTTAAGCTCAGCAAATAAATAAAAATTGTGCAATAAAACTTGCAGAATAATGCTAAATGTGCCTTTGTACCTTGTAGAGGATGTGTTAACTTATTTTTTACTTTAAAAAATCAACAAACCACATCATTTGATCGGGGTGCTGACACTTTTGCACATGACTTTATACACATCGGGTTATTCTGTTGGTAAATACACTTTCAGCACATGCTTGGGGCTCACGACTTAGGGTAGCCACTGTGTCTGCTGCCATTGTTAAAGGAAGTCTCTCAACCGTGTGCCTTTGAGACACTACTGCTAATTTATTTAAGCAATAAGCCATGAGAGGCCATGTGTTACTGTGATGAGCAGTAAAACACTGAGAAACACTGTTCTCAATGATAAAATCACAGTAATGCACGGCCTCTAGTGGCTTATTGCTTTTATAAAATGGCGGACAACATAAAATATGATCAAATGCACACTTTTTCAGTAAATCGTTTAATTTGATATTAATAATAATCATCATAAACAAGTATTCTGCCAAGAAATATGGTTCCTTTAAAGTACAATATTATTGCAAAGCAACTATGGACAGCTGAAGGAGGAGAACATTCATTCACCCATCATTGTATACTGTGGACAGCTACTGTATATTTTTCATATAATACTGAACATATCATAACATAGCACTGTTTAAGGCAATTTATAAGTATTTTTGGTCACCACAGGAATGATAATGCTAATTTCCATTCATGCCTCAATGCAAGTTAGAGTGTTTTTTAACACCAAACCAACAGTGCACCTCTTTCCACACTTGAGCTGAATCTCAAATGGCTTCTTGCTCCCTACATAGGGCACTAAAAGGGACTTTAAATACTGGATCTTGTGCCCCAGTAATGAAAGATATAGCTAACAAAATAGCAATTTGGGATTTAGCTACATACATAGTGCACCATTTCACTGTAGAAGCTAAAATCTCTAACCTTATTAAAGTATTTACTTAACATTATTTGCACATTATTTGGGGAATATGGAGATGTTTGGGTTTCAGCCTGTGTTTGATGCTACTTATGACTGAAACATGAACATTTGAAGTATGTAATACTTAAGATTGCTGTTACAGTGAATAATCATAATATCATAGTACATTTTTTAATATAAACCTGCAATATTAATATGTCAGCTCTGTTTCTCTGCCTGTTGCAATGAGGTATGAGTGATGAATGATTCTACATCATATTGCAAAATAAAATAATACCTAATTACACCATACTTTCGTTATTGCTGGTAAAACTGTGAAATGTGTGACGTTGTTTTACAATCATGCAGTGGAGCACTCACAGGCTACCCTCCTTGAAAAGCCATCAGAGAGACAAAATCAAATCATAGAGCAAATAGACTCTGAAAATATAATTTATGTCCAGATGGTTTCAATGTCTCTGACTGGTAAACACTTGTGCTTTGGGAGAATGAAAGGCCTGAAGGTGAAGAGGCAAATTTCAATTAAAGTAATCTGAAGCCTAGGATGTGCGTGTGATAGCATCCAGCTTTGACCTGACCCTGTCTTCAGCCAATACTGTTAACAAGAGGAATAGTGATTGGGATTTTCTCCATATCTATGCAGTGACAGCCGTAGTTGGTACAGCCTTGGTTGGGAAATGCAGGGAGGTCTGAATTTGGTTACACTTTGAACACCCAAACACAGAAGATAAACCCCTATAAATCAAGTTATTACCGTCAATGTGCATTTTTTTCAGTATCAACAAAAAACAAACATATGAAAAGGGCGAAGGGATTTTTTTCCCTGTTGCACAAGCCTGTACACATGCACACATAAACATCTGTTAACCCATTTTTTACTATTTTTTCCCAATTTACTCACAGCCAATGTCAACCTGCTAACCCTTAAATGGCCAGGCCAGTTCATGTGAACCCAGATCTGCCACCAACTCAACTGTATTAGACAGTTCAACACGCTTGGAGGAGAACACTAACTGCCAGTTCTATTGCACAAGCTACCAAATCCTAGCCAGTGAGAAACTAATAACTCGAGCTTAAACACTGTATGATGACAGTAGTTAGGAAATCTTTGGTTAACTTGGATATAACACCCTAGACGCCTTATACTACATTCTTCCATGATGTAGATGCTTTGTTATGAAACATATTTATTGCCTACATAACAAACAAAAATGACATACCATACTGAGCTTTTTGAAGTCAGGACAGATCTGCAGGTGCTATCATATGACGTCACTGAAATAGGCAAACTTATAAAAAGAATAGAATGTGTTACTATGTTTTAAAGCCCTTTTATGAATTATAAATAAAAGTTTTCACTGCAGCATATTAAGTATTTAGAGCTCATCAAAAAAGGGCACTATTTATTTTGAGACAAAACTGGCTGAGTAAAGAGGTTCGCATTCACTGACGCCATTGCTGTACATAAGGCACTGTTAGAAGGTCCCTTAACATGAGTTCAAAAAATGTGTTTAAACATTTTGGCCAGTTCTGTGTGCATGTCTGAATAAATCCGAGTAACCATTCACAAATAGCAATTTTGAACAGACGCTCCATAGGAACCTATTCTTTTTGGACTCTCGGAAGCGCCCTCTACTGACTGACCAACCCTGAAGATGTTATTAAGTGGCTAATCTCTTGACTATGCTCTCTCAGACTCCTAATAGATGGCTGTGGCATCATCGGGGATCCACACTTTTTGACAGAATGAGCAGACTGAGATATAATTAATATGCTTTTAATGTAACTGTGACAACTACAGATGCTAAGAGTTAATGTATTAATCCATTGATATTTTACAGTACAGTCCAAAGAACAGAATATTCATCTGCTGAATGACTTTGTTCTTTAACAATATTGTACAGCCTAGCCTACATTATGTGCACTCCAGAATATTGTGGGGCTGCTAGATCCTAATTGGAATTTTTTAATGTAATCATGCTTTATAACACAGATTATTGAATGCTACAATGTTGAGACATAACTACGTGGGGACAAAAGTACATGCCCATTGCCAATGTTTGCACAGAAAAATATGTAATGTAGAAAATAACTTCACTAAATACACTATTGGATTTATCAATAGCAGAACAAAAGAATCCAGGCTTAAACATGGGCAGATATCAAATATGGATCAATGAGTTCATCATATCTTTAAAGGATTTTAATCAACAGCAGGGCCACCAGGCTGCATCTAATTTAGCACATGGACATTTACCACCCTCTCTGTTAGTAAACTCAGAGTGAGTCCTGAGGCGTTACTGCATCCGCAATTAATGATCATGGAGTTAAATATCCACTATTAATGCGTCTCTCTACTTTACTACTCCCCCACTTTTTCTCTTTCTATCATTCTTTTTGCTCATCTGCAGTAATAGGGACGGTGCAGTGGAGCCGGATGATAAGAACCAATCTTCCAGACAAAAACCTCCCCACAGAATTTAATCTCGCCCTCCTCTTTCTGTCTTCCCAGACAGCCCAGTCCCCTTGCTAGGGTTGTGGCGGCCTTCATTACTGCAGTCTCAGAACACAATCAGCACAAAATTATGGGCCGTATTGGCTTTCTCTAGACCAGCTGCCATACAGTGTGGCAGTTTAAGCGCTAACAACTCTTTGACGGGCTCTAACAGGAGCAGAGAGAGCTTTTTCCCCCTTCGTGCTATTCTATGAAAGTGCTTCTGCTGTAATCTTACTTTCAGGATACTTATACAGTATGTCAATTAGTAAGACAAGGTAAGGCTGCTCCTCAGTAGTTAAGGCTATAGGTGTTTTTGAGAAACTTGAAAATAATTATACACCTTTTTAAAAGGGTTCTGGGTGGCTGGGGTGGTTCGCACTAGAACTATTAAACCATGGGAAAAGCCTCCATAATGATTCCATAGGGTTGTTTTGGAGTCTTAAGAGCTATGCTGAGGATATTTAAAGAATTGTGAAAGCAGGGCTGATTAGTTATCTAATATCTCTAATCACAAGTTTTCTGGTTCGATTCCTGTCATGGTACACCAAACAAGTGAGATTAAGGGACCCTGAGTTCCCATTAGAAGTTGATAAAACATTAGGAAAAATTAATGGCATCTTATAGCAGCAGCTCTGGAGTGGAACATAGTGAAAGAGTCGTGGAGCTAAGAAAATATCAGCATTACTATGTGGAATTCACACAGAAAAACTCTGCAGTTAGCTTCTTGCTTTAAGGTCCATACATTAAGTTCAAAAGTGGCTTCACTGGCCACCATACACTCACACATTGTAGGTCTACAGACACTGACTAGCCCCTTGGTTACTACACAGTTTATTGGTTGCTTTCTATTCTGTCCATTAATGCAGTGGGATTTAAATGGTTGACGATTCTCAGTGCTGCAAGGGTCATATGTTAGTCTGCTTCGGTTAGTGGACAGACTAGAAGAGGGCTGAGGAATTGTGCAGTAACAGATGGGCTGCAGTCAGTAATTGTAAACTTACAAAATGCAACTATTTGGACTTTGTAGGGCTACAATCACTGACTAGCCCCTCTGGTACCACAGTTTATTGGTTGCTTCCTATTCTGTATGTCTACAATCACTGACTAGCCCCTCTGTTAAAGCACAGTTTATTGGTTGATTCCTGTTCTGCCTATTAATGAAATGGTATTTGAGTGATGGACCATTCTCAGTACAACAGTGCTGCTGGGGTCTTATGTTAGTTTACTTCCATTAGTGGACAGGATAGAGAACCGCTGAGGAATATGTGCAGCAACAGATGAGCTGCAGTAATTGACTGTAAATGACTATATCTTAAGCAAGAAGTGCACCACACAGCTAAAAGTAGAGCACCTACAGTACACTGGAAAAGTTTTAGGCACCTAAGAATAATTTCACAAAATAGCACTAATAGTTGTATAAATGTACATAACATTAATATGATAAGTACTGATTTTATGTATGTCAGTCAGGTTGTTTAACCATTTCCAAACCTCTTCTTCAAATTGATTTGACAAATCAATTACTGATTGCGTCAGTAATCTGTTCAACTCATTTACATACACATAAGTAATGAGATAACAAGAAAATCTCGAGCTGGCAGTGATCAGATTTCTGCTTGAAAACCAGATAATAAACTCACAGAAGACACAGTGTGACATAAACAGAATGTAAAACTCAAACTTAATGCTGCAGCTTTTTTACATGCTGCACCACTTTACCTGAAAATATGAACATATGTCATCAAGAAGATGAAAAAATATGAATTCTTCATTTCATCAAGCATGTAGCTGGTTTCACCATCACTCCAAAAGTATTTGCTGCATCTCGTGGCATCGCTGCTTGCTAATTTGCTTTCGCACATGCGCAGACTGAGGAATCTGAATTAAATCCTAGTAAGTGTTTACATGCACTGAGAAACCTGATTACTGAGCTAAAATCCAACTCTATGTGAGTTCTTAATGAAATTTCTAGACCTTACTAATAACTGCAGACATCTGATTATGGTTGGACTGTTAAGTGCATGTAAATGCACTCAGTGTGATGAATGAGCATTATTCAAGCCAAACTTTGTTCTTCAAACTGGTTCAGATATACATATATATATATATATATATATATATATATATATATATGTGTGTGTGTGTGTGTGTGTGTGTGTGATTCAGTGCCAAGTAGAACAGTTCCTTAATGGTACTTTGTAAATTATATATTAAAGATCCTAAAATCAACTGTCTCTAAAAATCTAAACTCTAAAAATCATTCTTCAATAAGGATGAGATTAAGATTATTCTTCAGTGTGTAGGCTGCTGCCCCATGGACATAGATGTACCCAGAAAAAGGATCCCTTGTGTACCCAGATAAAGATTTAATTGTGCCCACTGGTGAGCCCAATTAAATTAATATTGCCGTATACAATGTGACAGCTCCGTGGTTGCAAAGGGGTTCATACCCAAAGGGCACAGAGAGAAAAACAGTGAATAAAACAATTTCCCATAGCAGAATCATTTCAAACAAGTGCCTGCAAATGTTGAAGTACAAATTCAAAGGTTATTCATTTCAGGTGCTAAACATGCAACTCTAAACAGCTTTCAGCAAGTACATCATCATCTGTCACCCCGTTGGACTTTTTGGACTAAACACAAATGTAACCTCTTCAGCGACATGCCCAGTGTCTCCTAATGAATATTTGAGTGAATATTTTCTTCCTCTGCATACCATTACCATGCAGATGGAGGCATTTACTTCAAAGGTCACAGTTCCCACTTAATTTCCAGGGGGGAAGATAATTAAACAGGATTCGGAGCTCTTCTGAAATTTTAGAACTGCAAAATAGGTTTTACGAAAGTTCATACTCTGACTAGCACACTGCATCGTTCCCTATATGAAATATGCATACACACCAGGCTAAAACCCTGTAAAAACCGCAAGTGAAAATTTGCAATGCGTCCAAGAGAATCAACATTCCACATGTTGCCTCTACATTTGCATAATATTCCTGGGGTTTTTCAAGTCCCTTCTCACTGTCAAGGTCACTGCATATATCATTGGGTTATGAAATGTTCTCCCTTTTTTGCACGTTTGGAAACTTTGGGTGAATTTTACGAGACGTTATTGTTACAAAGTGCTATCAGTTAGGGGAAAAAAGGTCGCTGCCTACTTGCACTCCAGATGTCTGACAGTGGAAGCAAGGAGGAATGTAGCATGTAGCGTGAACAAAAACAAGTTGTTTGCTCCTTTCCATTGGGAAATTATCTGAGGCCAGGCAGTATTACACAAATTAACAACCTAATCCTGAAGCCATGGTGGAAAGCAGCTTTGGGAACTATTTTTCTGTGGAGTCATATTCTAAGAGCAGAGTGCTCTGAGGCCTGCTTCATCTCAGCACAGCGCAGCGATGGATGAGTTTTTCTGCAGTATAGGTTTTTCTGCTGCAGGTTAGTTCAATGCACCAATGCAGCTAATTCTGTTGATAAACAATACAGTGTGTTATGGCTCAAAGAGTTTTATGAAGGATATGTACGAAATGCACTGCTGTTCAAAAGTTTGGAAACACTTGCCAACATTTTGCATTTTTTTTGCAAAATCTTTAGTTAAATGTAGACCTAGGTTTTGGCATAACTTCTTACCAACAAGAACTTCCACAGTTTAAATAAAGATTTAATTTGAATATTAATGTTATTATAACATTTTTGTTGACACTATTGTTTCTCGTATCGTTCTACACCAGGGGTCTCAAACTCGCGGCCCGCGGGCCAACTGCGGCCCTCGGGACAATAGTTTGTGGCCCCGCCTTAATATGAAAGTTTAATGTTAGCGCGGCCCGCGAGTTTGATATGATTGGCACTTTTCAGTGTTGTGTGCGGAGCTGAACGAACCTACCAATCACGGTGGGATATATTCAGGGTGCGATTTGCCGGTGGGGATGGTGGGGATGGTGGGGTCAGCGTCTCATCACAGAGCACCATGCACAGCGCTGCGTGTGCGTATTCAGACAGGAACAGGGAAACCGCTGAGGTGTGTTGCTGTGGGCGTGTCTGTACCTGCTGAATGTAACCGCCGTGAAACAACCAGGAAACTTTTTATTTCTCTGATTAATAACAGCTTTATCGAGGCCGGCGCGCTCTCTCTCTCTCTGTTGTTACTCTAAGTCTCTCTACCAAAGCGCTCTCTCTCTCTCTCTCTCTCTCTCTCTCTCTCCCTCTCTCTCTCTCTCTCTCTCTCTCTCTCTCTCCCTCTCTCTCTCTCTCTCTCTCCCTCTCTCTCTCTCTCCCTCTCTCTCTCCCTCTCTCTCTCTCTCTCTGTTGTTACTCTAAGTCTCTCTACCAAAGCGCTCTCTCTCTCTCTCTCTCTCTCTCTCCCTCTCTCTCTCTCTCTCTCTCTCTCTCTCTCCCTCTCTCTCTCTCTCTCTCTCTCTCTCTCTCTCTCCCTCTCTCTCTCCCTCTCTCTCTCTCTCCCTCTCTCTCTCTCTCTCTCTCTCTCTCTCTCCCTCTCTCTCTCTCTCTCTCTCTCTCTCTCTCTCTCTCTCTCTCTCTCTCTCTCAAATAAAACTTTCGGCCCGAATTCTTTTCCCTCTATTGATGTAAACAACGTGAAGTGAGGAGAGAGAGACGGGCGGCGGCTCCTTCCCGACCCAGGGCTTCTCTCTCCCTCCGATCCGCCGGAATAGAGAAGCACCGTCTCGGTGTTCCGAGTTCCTCAAAATAGGATCTATATCATGAATTAAAATTGTATTTTTAAAATTGTATTTTATTTAAAAACTATATTTTTTATTTTTTAAGTTCACGTTCTAACTTAAACTGTGGTGTTTTTCACAAATTTAACAATTTTAAAAAAAAAAAGAACTGTTAATACAGACATTTGAATCTGAATAAGAATAATTACATTTCTCTAGTCAGCAACTATATGTGGTTTCTTCAGTGTTCAATATCTGCTGCTAAAACCTGATGAGGCCCAGCCTCACCCAGACTCTACCTCCAGCGGCCCCCAGGTAAATTGAGTTTGAGACCCCTGTTCTACACTCTCAGAAAAAAGGTACTAAGCTCTTACTGGGGCAGTACCCCTCTTGTCACTGGAGAGGTCCCCTCAAGGGCAAATTACATTTTCTAAGTTGTATTGGCTCCACACACGCCGTTTTGTCTCCAGGCTTTTATTTCATTGTTCTATTTTAAAACATTCGATTAGTAAACGTATGGACTTTTCCACTGTGAAAAATGTATTAAAGGTACAGAGTCAGACCTTGAAACCACTGTTGTACTGGTTAATTAGCACATATTGGTTTTATAATGTAGTTATACACTTAATAAGGGCACAATAATGGATACCTAACATGATGAGCAACAGATTAGGAACTAATGCTTAATACAGTAGTAATTAACAGGCATGTTGATGTCCCCATAGGGAGGTTTTCCCTCTAGTTATTTGAAACCTGTAACATAGGAAAAGGTGTGCATGTAAGAATATATTTGTACATGTATCTGCAACAAATTTGGTTTTATTTTTTGTTACAATTGTAATTCCAAACATTTGAACACTAGCATATTTATAAGCTGCTGTTGCTCATGCTGTATGCTAGAAACCTGTGAGAGATATGATCTCAAGATTAACATCAAGGAGGTGCGCTGGAGAGAAAGCCACCAGTAGCTCTTCCTTCTGTAAATTTGTAATTTGTTCTGAGCAGAAGGAATTTTTCTGGGCAAATAAATCTGTTCAGTGCACTCCTGAACAAAAGGTCCTAGGATCATGTAACTACATGCATTACTAATACATTAATAAATACATATTTCTCAATAATGTCATTTTCATTCCTGATTGTGAAGCATTGCTCATTGCTTCAATCAAGACCATGTGAATGAATCGTAATGCTGACACTTGAGTCTAACAGCAGGGGGATGGCAAAGGAACTGACTACAGCAAACAAACCCAGCACGTGTCTCTGGCTTGTCCTGTTGGGTTAAAAAGCTGAGGTGTACCTGGGGAGACATACAGCTATTGTTTGTTTTCTCCTGGCAGCCACGGATAATGAAGAAAGATGATAAAAGTTGTCCTGAAATGGCTGCTGTTTCACCGCTATTATTATAGAGCTCTGAATTAGTCTTCCTTAATGAGAATAAATGAGCACAGAGTCAACCAGGTGCTGCTGTCTAAGACAGAGTGACAAGGAATTCACCTCTAGACAGCGCAGTACCCATCTCATCCATTAAATCACCACCAGAAACAAAGCTGTAGTTGCATGATATGATATAGCTGCTGGTACAATTTTGTATGCTGGCCCTGTCATTCATACTGAAGCAATAGTTAAATGAAAAATCTAACTTCCACAGTTTTCACAGTTTGGTTTACACAGTCAAGACACAGCAACATGTTTCATTTACCCAAATACTTTAGAATTAAAGGACTAAAAAAGGATTAAATCAGCTAAAAATCTGAAAAGGGTGTTCATATTAGCTGAATACAGTGTAGTATAAGTCAATATAACACTATAAAAATAGTAGTTATAATGCATTTACTTATAAATAAAGTGTAAAAGTCAAAAACTCCTCTGAAGGATGAAATGATGATTGAATGTAATCACATAATGGATCTTAAAACTGATTTGTTGGACTAAAATGTAGCTGTTGGTATTCTGTCACTGATATTATTTCACAAACTGATGTGTTTGATGTGTTCACTTCATTCTTACACTACTGATATGTGCTACTAGCTACCACCCAGTGAGGAACCCTCACAGTCTAAGCATCTCTGTGTAGTGATAATCTTATTTCGTTGTTTAGTTTTGATTTTAAAAAAAGGTGTTAAATTCTTGTAAAAGCCAAAAGAATTGGATCCAATCAGGTTTTTTCTCTGTGGTATCTATCCAGATACAGCCAAGTGAGCGCTAAATCAAATCAAATCAAATCAAATTTATTTGTATAGCGCTTTTTACAACAGATGTTGTCATAAAGCAGCTTTACAGAATTTCGGAAAAGACAAAGTTTTAACAGGACTGTAAGAATGTAGAGAAACCCCCCTGGTGGGCAAGCCAGGGGCAACAGTGGCAAGGAGAACCTCCCTCAGAACTGAGGAAGAAACCTTGGGAGGAACCAGGCTCACCAGGGGGGACCCGTCCTCCTCTGGTCAGACTACCTATAAGTGATTATACTACTAATATTAATAGCAGTAATATTGATATTAGGAATAACTAGGAGTCTATGAGAATATCAGTGTAGGGTGGGCAGCTAGTCCAAGGCAGGTGGTGGCAGCTGGGGCATGGACAGCTGGTCTGAAGTGGGTAGCAGGAGGGCTCGGCAGTCGGTCATCCTTCAGTGTCCAGCCAGACATATGGGTGATTGTATACTCGCGCTACCATTGGTGAGGACTTCAGGAGCTGGACAGAAGGCCTAACTACAATTATTGAATTGACCACAAACATATACTGCAAAAATAAAGCTGTTTTAACTTAAGAAGGTTAGATTTTGGGCTGCCTTAAAATTTTGGGTTAAATGAATTTCAAATAGTAAGTTAATGGAACAAGAACCTATATTTTATTCTTTATCAACTTATTACTGAAGGTCAAATAACTCAAGTTGAAATTTTTTATGTAAAATGATAGGAGCTAATATTATGAGAAAAAATGTCACTGTAGGCTTTCTGGAAGTTCTGGACACATCACTGGCTGTAAATATGAGCTGTAGCCTCACCTCACTCAGTTGTTGGAAAACAGAAAACAGCAGCAACTGTATGTCAGCACGTTTTACTGGAAAGTACTGTCAAACTGGAACTCAAGATAAAACATATCTTAATGTCCATTATAACCTTGAAATACCACCTAGAACAACTTAAAATGTTCACGTGAGTTGTCCCATAGGGATAGCAGATATTAGCATTATCATAGACGTTGGTTTTTGTTTCTCTGTTCTGACTTATATGGCTTGAAGTCAAGGCCTGATTTTAATAGTCATGCAGTGCCACTGCTACCTTTGTATTACTTTCATCAGTGTCGTAGAGCACACATAGAGGTGCTAAGTAAATGACTCATGACCTAATAAATGTGAATGGATGGTTAAATCAACATCAACCAAAAGAATACACATACACAGACATATTTCAGGCAATTTGTATATACAGCAAATCTGTATATTTAACACGTCCTCCATGGTGAACCTGCTTAAATATTGAAAAAAAGTCAAATCCAAAATGTGCTATAACTTTTGCACAGGCCACATTTATGTCCCATTATTTCCATTAAGCAAAATTCAGCAAGTATACAGTAACAGTGCCTTAAACTGTACAGAAGGGTGTTCAGTGTAGAGAATGTGTTAACATATTTTAACTTAGAAAAACCACAAAATGATGTGCCCAAACTTTTGCACATAGCTGTATATAAAAGTCATAAGAGTCGAGTAAACCCTGTTTGTGTCAGGGACCAAAGCAGAAGATAACACATATCTATCAGGACTTGTTATGTGTAGAAAACAGTCGAATGAGCACAAAGGTTCCAGTTAAGGATGTGGAATGAAGGATGGCAGCTTCAACATCACAGCAGAAGAGCCTAATGAGCCAAAGTTTATGAAGTGGCCATGAATGACCCTTTGCAGTGCAGGCTATGTAAATGGTGCCTTGTTAAAGACCCCATTTGAAAGGTCAATGTGCTCCTTTCGAGTGAGCTGATTCCTGCATTCTTGGAACAGGGAGCATGCGGAGCACTCAGAAGGGTTTCAGAGTTACCGTACCAAGGTCACCATGGTAACCAGGAAGAGAAGGTGACAATTGAAAGAGTGAGAAAAAACATTAAAGGTTAACAATGTCTGGAGCCAAACAACGATGAGGGCATCGTTAGTGCTGGCACACTGCATGACCCTCCAGAACCTGACCCACCGCTAATGATTAAACTGTGGCTAAGGACGGGGAGCGAGTGTAGCCTGGCGAACATGGCAGCAGATGTACGAATGCTGCTAACACATCAACCCTTGCATTGCCATAACCTGCACATAAAGAATGCAAAGCAGGAGAACGTCCAACATTTCAATTTGGTGTGGATTCACAGAGTGTGGCTTTTGGACCTATCGCAATTAGATAAAACTATTTGTTATGACATGGCGTCCCTATCAGAGCAGCATCAATCAAAAACCACTTCCATTTTAAGCAGAGCCTGCAGCTCTGCTTAATTTTACAGAAATTAGAGCAGGTGAGCAAGACTGCTGCAGTGTGTATGCAGACGCGTCTTGTAGAAAAGCTTAAAACATAGAAATATATTGTGTTCAGCAATGAAATTCAATAAAGCATAAAGTGTCAGATTATTTGAAACTGCAGCAGTTCTTCAATCTGAGAAGCATTTGTGGGAAATGTATGTAACTGCAAGTTTACTGCGACATGCTAGAGTTCATTTATCATACAGGATCAAATATAATCACACTGTTAGACTGAGCATGAAAAGGTACCGTAAGGAAATGTCAAATGAGATTTATACTGTGAGTTTATGGTAAATGGTTTCTGAAACATTGGATTCAATTTTTTTTTTTTTTTTTGGATAAAACACTCCAACACTGGGTATTTCATTTTTGCAAAGCTGTATTTTACTGTCCATAGCCTGGTCTACATTTTCTGTTGTTTTGACTTCATTGACTCTGGGAAAACCTATTTAATGTACAGAGTTGGACCTTTTTTTGACAGTTTGACCTTGACAGAAATTTCACAGTGTACCCTTACATTCCAGACATTATATGAATGAAAAATGGGTGAATGAATTTTTAACCAAACAAGGGCAATTCAATGCTAGTAGCTAGGCCTTCTACTATCACATAATACTACCAAACTGTGAAGGTGAGGGCCTCCTCCCAGTCAAATGTAGCCAGCCACTGCATCTTTAATCTGCTGCTAATGCAATGCCATTAGATGCTCAACACGTTCAGATAAGAACACTAATTGCCAATTCTGTTACAGACATCATGTTAGCTGGCATTGCAGTGAGTAATGAGAGGAAAAGATCCCACCCACCCAAAGAAAGCATGGACAATCATTCTCTCTTAACCTCCTGGCTGTGGCATCACATGCAACAGTCAAACGTAATTTCTTCCATGCACATTTTATTTAGATTTGCATAGTAATGTTATAAACATTCAGCTGAATGTCAACCTTATAGGCTTTTATAGTCAACATAAAAGTGTACCTTAAAAAAAAATCTCACACTGTAACGCCGGGGAGCGAGGAAGCGGACACATACGCTGAGAGAAGTGACTTTTATTCAGGGCAAATCCAGGGTCATAGTCTAGACAGTCCAGGTTCGTAAGCCAACACGGATTGAACGGGGCAGACATGACAGACAAACCAGATCACACAATAAACAATCAACACAATCAAATATCCAAACAGTTTAAACAAAGACCAGTAACCAGACAGGGGAAAACACAGGGCTTAAATACATAAGGGTAAACAAGGGACAGGTGGAAACACAGGTGGAGACAATCAAGGGTGGAGGAACCAAAACAAGGGGCCGGACTAGGAAACCAAAACAAACGCACATGGGCTAAACCAAAACACAACATGAACACATGGACAGGACTGGGAGGGGCCAATCGTGACACACACTTTTTAAGCACTATAGAGCTAAATTTTTTTCTAATAGATTAATATGTCAATTATTATTTGATTAAATGAGACTTTCAGGAAAAAATCATATATTAATCACTTCACCCATTTCTTTGGACTTGTTTCATATTTTATGTTGTACAACCTTCTGCATTAGAAAGCCAAACTATGTTTTATTTAAATTTTAACTTAACTTAACTTAGTGACCCTTTTATTTTAAATACAGGGCATCAAACGATGCCATGCCATATACTACATATTAATTATACTACAGGAGAAGGAGAAAGAATTTACTTTCAGTGTAAATCAATGGAACCAGAATGTTTTTCCAAGTAATTTTAGGCCATTTAATTTGGTCAGTTCATCCAGACATTTACACACATTGTAAAGGACAACAGGAATTTTCCAATTATGTCAAAGTATGAAGTAATACAGCATTTTTACTTGAGTATGTGTTTAGGGTACTCCATAGATTTCTATTAATGACTAATCGCTAAAGCACTGCATACTACTTTGCTATTATACCACCATACAAACTGATGCTAGCTGGTGGATCCTGGCAACATCATCACCTCAAATTTGAGGCTAAAGTATGTTGTACAGTTCTGATGAGGATGGCTGAACCATGATCTGGGGATACTTGAGCAGACTCCTTGTACTATTTTGTGTAATGTGAATTGGCTGTAGATGCTGTACCAAATTTTTAAAAAAGGTGTCGGAGACTTTTATCCCATTGATTTTCCTCATGAACTAACAGGCTGAGAGCCAAGGGGTTGTGTTCCACCATGAACGCATCCTTGACAGGCTGAATGACAGTAATTGTGGTGCTTCCGAACACGAAGACAACAGTCCAGTTCAGCAGTGAGCATTCTCCTGGTATTTTCAATGATTCATGGGAGGTTGTTTCACAGCTTAGCACCACCAGGACCAGCACGGCAGGTGAAACAAATGTGATAAGCGCATTAATTAAATTTCATCAAGTCTTTTTCTCTTGCACCCTGCTCCTCCCGCTCCTCCTGTTCCTTTTTGCCAGCAAGAAGCAATAAATCAGTGGGTTCATCCCTCTCAGTACGGGGTGCGTTGAAGTCAGAACGAGCAGCAATCCCCCCAGAGTTCAATGACAAGCACTGAACAAAAGACCCAAATGAAATCCACCACCTTTCCTTTCAGGGCGATGCTTCTGTGATGAAAAGAAATGATTCCAATAGGTCCCCCTTTTTTCTATCAACATGGCCTTTTATTATTTCTCCCTGAGTCCCTCTGCAGTGCTACAATGCTTTATTTGTAATAACCTTTATCCATTAAATTGGATTTTGGCACATTTTATGTAAGATATATTACAGTAATCCAAGGTGGTGGGAATGATTATACTGTTGCTCCTTTCTTCCCCCAATTCACGGATTCCTCATGTCTCCTCCTTCCACAAACTTCACAATCAACATCCATCCAGGGGAAGAAACAGAATTGAGGGGATAGATGCTCTGACATGGAAAAGAGGACAAGCTCTCATTTTCTCTTTCTTTTCTCTCCCCCCAAAAAGCCTTCCTCCAGCATAATGGAATCTTACTATCTCATGACTCCTGGGTTAATAAAGAAAATCAAAAACAAACAATATGTTTCAAGGAAGACTCCGCAAGGAACAGGCAGTCTGACAAGACCAATCTATTTCCCATTTCAACTAATTACTCCGCAAGGCGGTGTTTTGGGGGGGGAGGAAAGGCATCAATTGGAACTGCACTTTAAAACAATGTTCATTACCATAATCCTAATTACAGAAATGGAGAAGGGAGCGATCTTCTGCATGAAGATTTAAAATTTAATGCGGAGTGAAGCCGTTTAGCAGACGGCAACACTTGTCTCCTGACTGATCAGGCGCAGCACAAATGATCTATGTCCCAAATCAGGCAATAAATTAGAGGAATAATGGAAGAGGAGAGGCAATTTAAGGCACCCTTGTTCACTAATCAGCCCACGGCCTCCACTCAGATGGAGTGTGAGATCGCTGAGCCTGGGCTTATCTGTTGGACGAAGCCATATTATCCCTCTAACTGCATCTTTAGGTGATCCTGAATTACACTTCTGAAGGCAAGTGATGACTCACATTTATAATCCAAGTATCCTCGGCGGCTATAAAAGCATGTTTTAATGCATAATGGTGATCAGGAAATTACCTTATTAATTAAAGCTGTGCAATGCTGTATGTATGGGTGGTAGTTTCTGCTTTAACCCTCCAGACTCCACTTTGGCTTCTGCTGGGCACTCTGCATTTTAGTGTGGCTGAATGAGGCAAACTCAGATTGAAAACATGATAATTACGATATTTGACATGTATGACATTTAATTTACCCTGTTTTTGATTTGCAGCAAAAGGTTTTATGCATTGAAACATCTCTTTTTATGATCTCCCAATGAAACTTAAAGAGTTCAACATTCTGTATATCTGATAGAGGCAGAGAACGCAGACAGAATTTCAGCTCATCTAGACAGGAGTGATGATGTGGAAGTAAGTTCAACATTTCCAAAAATATCAAGTAAAATGATTTTAAATATAGTCAAGAAATCTAATATTTCTCCTGTTGAGATTGTTGCTTCACTTAAAAGTACTGAACTTATTTCTAGACATTTTCACTAGTTTTAAGTAATTGCATCAAGTTAAATGATCTCACTTTATTGGCAGATAACTTTGCTTGTTTTAAGAAATGTTCTTGAAACCAGCAAAATTATCTGCTAGTATGGTGAAATAATTTTACTTGATAAAATGATCTAAAATAGGTAAAAGATTTTTTTTTTAGAAATGATCTAGATAATCTCACAGTAAGTGCACAATCATCAAAATGGGAAATATTAGATATATCCACTAGATTCAAAATTAGTTCACATGATAAGAGACCATTTTTTATGTGAGGATGCAAATCTTTATTCAGCGAAGTGATTTTTTAGTTTATGTTCTAACATAAGTGTAATAACTTTGGTAGGTGAACATAAATCTCATTTAGTATAATTGACTTGACACCAGTTTGTATCAATGTATTGGCATAATTTCATAGATTACACAAATCAGCCAGACAGCTAGACTTTGATCTCTGCATCCTTCCACTTTCCAGCTAATATCAGTCCAATAGCCGTACTGACCAACTGACCAAGGGTATGATGTAACTATAACGCTCATTTTTAGCAGAGTTATTGCTGGTAAGAAGTGTATTAGTTGCTATAGTTTAGCTCGTTCCTTTTTCATCTTCTTCATTTCTAGGAATTACATTTTTTATGGTGTATCTATACCATTATAATTACATTTACAATGCTAATTACAAACCCTTCAATATTGGAAACTGTTTCATAGGGAAGTGATGTATAGTTGTCTTACTCTATTCTAAAATGTGAAGCAAAGTGAAGTATCTGTTGAAGACATCTCAAATTCAGCATATACAGTCCTTTTAGCCAATGAAAGTTTGTTTTAATATTTTAAATTTGTTTTGAATTCATCAAACGGGTCAATCGATCAGGCTTTTCCCCAAGTTTGTATAAATAGACATATGTTGCTTTATAACTACATTATTCAGTGCTTATTAGTGTGTTATATGCTTATATAGATGTAGCTTTTGAAGAAACCATTAATTTTTATTGCAATCAGATATTAATGTGGTGCAAATATTGTAGTAAAATGTTAATTGCACAATCCTTGGTTATGTCACATGCTAATAAATAAAGATTATGGTACTGTTGTTTAAAATAGTTTTTAGAAGCAGAAAAAAATGAATTAACTTCAGTTTATGTAATATTTTATTTCAAGTAATTTTGGACTAAGGTTGTTAATCACAACCTTTTCGTTTGTCCGTTCACTGAGTCTGAATTCATTATTTGATCACATTTCGCGGACTTCACAGTCTCCGTCCACTTACAGAAGGGCAAGTGGTAAACACCTCAAATGACCACCGATGACACCTCATCCAGCTTGACTTGAATTCCTCAACAGTGTTTTCACAGTAAGGAGCCCCACATTATGGCCTAGGAATGCTCCTTTAACCTTTTACTGTTTTAGGCTGCGTTCTTAATAATGACCAAGCCTGATCCAGCCTGCATCTTAGCATCCATGCCTTCCTCCTTCTCCCTCTCCCCCTGTCCTCCTCCCTTTGAAATCTCCCTTGAAGATAAAATGATAGTTAAAGTATTAACTGGGCCTCTCCGTTGACTGAGATTGGTTCTGTCAGTTCAGAGAGAATTAATATGTGCTGCTCTTTTTGAAGGCACGGGAAGCGCTGCAAACTAATGAGAGAAGAGGAGTTTAGGGATACAGTCAGTGAGGAGATGTGGCCAATCACAGCTGACAACACTCCTTCAGCCGTCTGAAGAGGAGATGAGTGAGGCGCACTGAAGCGCTTTTCCTTCGAGACTTGGGAACACTTAAACATGAGACAATTCCGCTGTGCTGTTTCCAGCGTGCAGTCGGCTCAAAATGATACTCTTCTGAGCCGTGTGAAATGTAGATTAAATATACAAGCCCTCCACGCAGCGACATTGTATAAGTAATGGTTAGGCAATTAAGAGCGATTACGCTAAGCTGTAATCAACACAGCTATCAAATTAGAAAATCTCTCTGTGTGATTGCTGGCTTGCTATGAACTTGCGGTGACATGTTTTCTCTTCTGTTTGAGGTGAGATGCTATGTGGTTACTTCTTTTACAAATGGAATTTTCTTGCTGTTTTCAAATAAATGACAAAAGGTTTAGTTAACATAAAACAGCTACTTGCTGATCCTTTGTGTATATTTAGCTTCAACACTCTGCTTCATGCTCCTCAAAGCGTCTTCCTTGGTATGAAGGTCAATGATTTGACAGTTCAGACCATACCTTGAACATATGATTGTAGTATGAGAAGAGAGAGTATGACTGCAAGAGGATTTGAGGACCTCGAGAACCGCCCCGCCCCAGCCCTTGATGAATAGAAGTAGGACAGACAGCTAGGTGTAATGAAGGTGATGGAGGTGATGAGCCTGGTTGCAAGTCTGAGTCTTTACTTACATCAGTCCAAGAACTGAGTAGGCGAAAAGTAGAGATGTCTATGATGAAACAAATGAAACAAATAAACAAGGGAAAACAAACCGGACTAAAAAGACATACCAAAGCACAACTTAAAAATAAATAAATAAATAAATAAACAGTAATGACTACACACTAGAAGAATGAAGAACAAACAATGCAAGACAAACTGACTCAGCAAACACACTGAGAAACAAGAAACACCTGGAAACAATGAGGGGGCGGGGCTACAGACTACACACAGGTGAGACAGATAACAAGGGGGCAGGACAGGGAAAGAGAACAAGACCAAAACAACAACTAACGCATACAACTAGGGGTGTCAGGCAGAGGCAGATCAGGGCAACTATGGCAACAGAATTGAAGGACAGGGAAGAGACGCAACGCTTGTGAGGTGTGAAAACTTTGTCACAGGAAATGGAAGATAGAGAGAATGTATAGGATGTCAGATTAGAAGGAGGAGAAGCTACAGCCATGTTCCTCAACCCAAACATTTGTTATTTCATAACTTCATATTAAAAACTCTTTTGACTAAAAGGTGGTTTAATTAGCTGAAAGCTTTGAGTGTTGATGAGTGTTGAGTTCACAACAAAGGGGATAAAATGAGTGTCATCATTTTATTATCACATTTTATTATCATGGCAATAATGTCATTAATTCTGCCACAAACATTCATCACATACATGTGATACTGATCCTCAAAATAAGCCTGCTTATACCTTGGGTTATGTTATTGAGAATCAACACCTCATTTGTTTAAAGATATTTTGAAAAGCTAGTTATCCCCATATTCTCATTAAAGGATCTAAAGTCAAAGTGAGGAGTCCCTTCTAGGCAGCGGGGCATGGTATAGTGTAGTTTCAAACCCATCATCATGCAGTTTGTCATCATTTCCACTGCCAAATGAACTGTACAATATCCACAGTTTAATTTGAAAGGGAGTTTGAGGGATTTCATCCTCCATGGATAAAAAATATTCAAAAACCATCCCCCGTGTATAATGACCATGCCCACTCTCCATGCCCTCACTATGTCTATTAGTGATATTTTCATTCGTCTGTATGTGACATTTACACATTACAGGAGTTCTTCATGGCAAACAAATTAGCTCTGATGAAGGCAGAGCACACACCTATAGAAGAGGTGGTTAAGTAGAATCACATGCTTTCACTTCTCATTGATAATGTTTAGGGGTTTCTAGTACAGTGCCTGCACTAACCATCAAAGTTGCCAGATTTACAGTTTTCCTGGAAAAACTGGGCTAGTTTAAAAAAGGTCACAGGAGAAATTTGAAAGCAAGTGTTCAAAAGTTCGTGTTCACATCACAATGTCTTCAGGATGTCTACACTGGAAAGGACTTCAACAAAAATGGCTGGGTGTCCTTGCTATACTGTTGTGTTGGGTTACTTGGTTGTATATATTAACTTCTATCTGCTAGTCTACTGGACTTACAGTGACACAAAACAAATGGTATTAATTTAGGCTTCCACCAACTTCCAGCACTCTGGCAACTTTTCTCCAAATTGTTTGCTATCTTTTAACATCCTTATAATGCTTATTGGAAGGGTCGTAGAGATCCTTTTCTCCAGTTTCTCTTCATCCATTTGAAGGGTAAACAGAGCTCTGCAATATGTCCAAAATAAAAATGGAGTGTCCATCGACAACAGTGCAGCACACTGCATCACACTGAGCCCCGCCATTCACAGCTGGTATAGACAGTTTAATTGATTTTAATGGGCGTGCTCTGGTTTTGTTATTGTTACTCAATTGCTGTTAGGACATAGTATAAAGCTTCAGCTTCTGTTGGGCAACTTTTAAGCAGACTTTGAGCTGGAAGTGCTTGCTTGTTTAAAGAACACTAAATAAGCTAGGAAGATCTGTGGGCTGTCGTTATGTGGATCTCCAGGTTAAGAAGTGTTAGGCTAACTTATACATGATGGCAGCAGTGTGGCAAATGCTATGTTGATAGGTGTTAACATCATGTCTAATACTCTTAATGCTGTCATTGGTAATTGCTGTGGAGAGGAAGTGTGGGAAGTGATGTGAAGATCTGTGGAGAGGGAATAAAATGTTGGTTACAGAGCCATAAAGAGGCACCAATAAACTCTAGGCATATACAGCCAGCAGTGCTGAGCAGCTCATGTCTTAAAGTTTTTTTCAGGATGGAAATTGGCTTTGATAGTGAGCAGTGCATTTTGCCAGAGACCACAGAATAGCTCAGAGTCTGAAAGGGATGCAACTGAACCCAATGCTAACTGACCACAGCAGACGTAATGAAAATGGTTTGATTCAAAAGCCTTTTTCCAGCGGAGAACCTTGCTCACTTTCACAGTATTGATGGAAAACAGACACAGGTACTCATGGAGCGCGTAGACAGTTCTGGGTCTGGATTAGTAATATGCTAGAGGGGAACCCTCAGGCCCTTCTGGGCCTTCAGAGAAGACCTAATGATGTCCGGGAAATAAAAAATACATGTCAGTACTTTTACGTTGATTTTTATTCAGTAGAATCATGCTTGTATTTAAACTCTGTATTATTTGTGTAACATTATTAAGTTCTGGGTGGAAATCAGTGTTAGCACTAGGCCAGAAACTTACTCAGTACAAGTATGCTAATGCAAATGACGGAGTTCGGCCAACACAGTGCTAACACTTGATCTCTCTGAACAAACTGGCTGTGTGTTCTTACGTTGCTGTGGCAGTTAAAACACTCAGTACTGAAGGGGGCTATAGAGGACATAAGGGGACTTCTGTCATTCAAACAGCCTCAATGGACAACAGCTAAACATGGACAAGTAGAGTAGAGTGAGCTGCTTTCCCTTTTTTGTTGAAATGGAAAGGCAGTAATATATCATGCTTTTTGTTTCTAAAAGCCATCTTTGCATGAGACTCGACTGCTCGTCTGCTAATGTAGTTGAGACAGCATGCTGGTCATGTATAACTGTTTGGATAAGTTTGGCAGCTGTTCTAATATTGTGCTATAGGAGCAGAGGGAGGAGGAAGTCAGCTGCCAGAGACGGGTATGGCCATGAGAGGCATGAAGGCGGCATGTGGGTACCAAACTCTCCCCTTACTGCCCATGCTCCACAGGTTGACCACCTGGATCAAAAAAAGGTACAGTCTAGCAGCCTTGCTGTGGAACAGAGAGCGGGGCCTGGGACTCGTGCCTCTTGTGGCCGTCATTGTCGTTCCATCTCTGGTGGCTGCCCTTCTCCTCCTGCCGTCACTCGCGTCCCTTATCGGTGTTTGGGATTCAGGCCCACCTTCCCGCTGGCTCACATGGCTGTCACCAGGGCCCAGGGAACGGGTGCATGGCACAAGTGCCTCTTGCTGTAATGCTCAGAATGCAGCTTGCGATGCGTTATAAAATGTGTTCTGATATATTTTTGCACACAGCTACATGTGAAACCCCATCTGTGTAGCTCAAAAGTGTTCGCATTCTTGCGTGAATTATGTTTTGGGGCTTATTATAGAGGTGGGTTTTTCCTGTTTTGACAAAGTTCTGCCATTTATGGCTTGACTTGAAAGCCTAGCTCTAATCATCAAAGTTCACTACTAGTAAGTGCAGACCACATCATACTACCCAAAAGTGCCTTTGTGTCAACGCTATGGTAAAGATTTACCTCATATCTCTTTATTTTTAATTCAGGCGGTGTGCAAGCTGTGCTGAGGCTGTGACTAGAGACCAAGGCATCGTGGGAAGCTCTCTGTCCCCTGACTGTGGCAGTCACCCTCTCCAACTTTCATCAAGAAAAAAACGGCTTCTTTTATTTTTTGCTGCCATGCTGGGGCTGCCATTCTGGGAGGTGTGTGTGTGTGTGTGTGTGTGCGGGGGTTGGTGTTTAGTGGCCTTCTGGGTAATCTCTAGGGTGAGCTAATTAGCACCAGCTACACGAGGAGGAAGCCGAGTGCCTTTTCAACTTGTGATGAAAGACAGCCAGAGTTTCGTTTTCTCGCTGGCTTGCTGGCAAATTGCCTGCTAAATGAAAGCAGGATTTTGCTGCCTATCCAAGCTTTTCTTGAACTCCGAAACCCCTCTCCAGCACACAGCAAGGCGACCCAAATTGTCTCTGAGGAATCTCTTCTCTTAAAGTTTCCTTACTTTTCCGCAGTGTGTCTTAGTATTTCTCACCCCGCTCTGGGAAGCACTTTATAACACAACCAGAAGAGGCTTTGAAAAAGAAAGTTTTTTTTTTCATTCAGCAACTAGTTGAGGTTGTGGATTTGAACCAGCTGTACACTGACACGAAGACATAGTTTGATTAATGGAAGCACAAAACAAACTAATGAATGAAAACACATGAATATATAGATGAATATAGCTGAATTACTAAGCCATAAACCAAAAGATTTATTAGAAGGGCAAAGTGTTGACAAAAAAGCCTTTTTTACACACTTTTTTGTATTATTTTTGTTCATGTAATACAGTTGCCATGTACTGGGGTCCCTTTAAAGCTTTGTTCTAATGTAACTTTTGTCTTTTTGGTAAGCACCACACAAATAAATGCTTATCTTTTCAAGCCAACCAGGGAGTTATTCTCCACTAAAGTTTAATTGCTTCTGCTCCTGTATAATTTACATCTGCTGGGGATAATGTAGTCCATTGTGCCTGAGGACAGTGTGAATTTATGGCCAGGAAGAACTTGAGAGAGAAGAATGTTTCAAAGGTGCTGCAGTGGTGAAACTCATGGCCACTTGTAATAGCTCTGATATTGGGTTACAATGGCAAATTTCTAATTTCACGTTAAAGCCAAGTAATAATTCCTCTAATCAGGTGGAAATAAAATTAGATTATGGGCTCCCAGCAGCCTTCCGTGTGGATGTTAGTCCTAGAAAGACTTTTCTCTACTGCATATGATCAGCTGTTTACATCTGTACATTTCCAACAGCTCGAATGACATGAAAGCACAAAAAAGTCCTAATGCTGCTTGAGCATACATACAGCGTTCTCGTGCCTCCAACCACATTTATACATAATCACAAAAATGTTAGTCTATTTATGCTTAAAGCAGCACTTTTCAAAAGAAACAGCGAGTTTCTTTAGAGGAACCAGAGCTGCATGTCCTTTGAAATTGAAGGGCCAACTGAACGGGCTCGTAGGAAGCCAAGTCTTATCACATTATTTATTGCATCAGTCTAATAAACCAATGGTGCCTCAGGTTTAATGACAAAATATGTGGAGGGACATCTGTGCCAAAAGTCCAAATGTAAAAGAATTAAAATGTGAAACCACATATGTTAAAAATGCAAATGAGATATTCGGTCCTTTTGCTCTTTATTTAGAGAACCCTTAAGCCAGTATTTGCTTTCATATTTTTTCTATTTGTGGGTTTTGCAAATATATGCTTTTCTTCAGAAATCTCTTCTATGCTTCTCCAGTCTTTCCTTTGCTTCTGAGTTTTGACACATTTTTACGGATGGGAGGATCTTAAAAGAAACCGTTAAGCCCTTAAGTGTTTATTGATCCACTGTTTTGGAGTGACAGGTCCTCTGACCCTTATCCACACCCTCTCTGTAAATCATGAAAAGTCACCCTACATGACGTATACCCTGTTTCTGGACAATGTTTCTTATAGCCTATAAAAAATCATATTGAGAGGACACAAAGTTAACTCTATAGTGAAGTTTTATCGCAGGGGCCCGTTTCTGATATTACTGATCTACTGCCCAAAGTTTAGCTCCAACCCTAATTTAACACACCTGATCCAGGTAATGAAGGACTTCTGGGGCATCCGAATTTTAGACCAAGGTGTGGACCCAGACAGGTCACCCCTGTTTTATCCCATTTTTCAAACTGAAATCAGTAACATGTGTGATATATCAATCACACAAAAGTATCAAGCTGTGGAACTGACATTAGATAAAGAGCCCTGGCACTGATGTGAAGCACATGCATAGACATTTATACATAAGCACTATATATAACATTAACACTATACACTGAAGATCATCTTGTTGGGGAAATGGGAAGGGAAATGTTCTAGAAGGCCAACACACATAAATCAGTGAGTTGAAATGAATGTTTCTGTATTAATTCAGTACACTCACTATGTATATACAATTGTTTGCAAAAGTTTGGACACCCCTGGCCAAATAATATGTCCTGTTGCTTTTCTAAAATAAGACAACAAATCCTCTATAGAGAACATTTTTTACAGTGTATTTGCACACTGGGGGGAATATATGGCCTGCAAAAGCTATGGCACATTTTGTATTTCATGTTTTATTATTTTTTTCAGTATATTAAACTCATAAAATAAATAGAAATTGTGCATTAAAATGTGCAAATGCTGCTTTTGTTGAGGATGTGTAGTGGCATATTTTGAAAGTACCTGTTGCCCTTTACATTGTATATAAATTTCATTTAATTACAAAATTCCAAAATTACATGGAAAAAAATCCGGCTCCGCTGGCCTACATTAAAAGTAAATTAGGTATTTTCCTTCTCCTGTAAAGTTCTCATTTTGGAGAGGTTTTGTTCTGATAACAGCGATCAGTAGGATATACATTATATTACCAAAAGCATTCACTCAAATATACAAATCATTGAATTCAGGTGTTCCAATCACTTCCATGGCCACAGGTGTATAAAGCCGAGCCCCTAGGCCTGCAGACTGCTTCTACAGACATTAGTGAAAGAATGGGTCGCTCTCAGGAGCTCAGAGAATTCCAGCGTGGTGCCGTGATCGGACGCCACCTGGGCAGCAAGTCCAGTCGTGAAATTTCCTCACTACTAAATATTCCACAGTCCACTGTCAGTGGTATTATAACAAAGTGGAAGCGATTGGGAACGACAGCAAAATGACAGTGCAAAGTCAGCGGATGCTGAGGGGCATAGTGCACAGAGGTCGCCAACTTTCTGCAGAGTCAATCACTACAGACCTCCAAACTTCACGTGGCCTTCAGATCAGCTCAAGAACAGCGTAGAGAGCTTCATGGAATGGGTTTCCATGGCTGAGAAGCTGCATCACCAAGTGTAATGCAAAGCGTCGAATGCAGTGGTGTAGAGGAGTGACACTGGACTCTAGAGCAGTGGAGACGTGTTCTCTGAAGTGACCAATCACGCTTCTCCGTCTGGCAATCCGATGGACGAGTCTGGGTTTGGCGGTTGCCAGGAGACGGTACTTGTCTGACTGCATTGCGCCAAGTGTAAAGTTTGGTGGAGGGGGGATCATGGTGTGGGGGTGTTTTTCAGGAGTTGGGCTCGGCCCCTTAGTTCCAGTGAAAGGAACTCTTAAAGCTTCAGCACCAAGAGATTTTTGACAATTTCATGCTCCCAACTTTGTGGGAACAGTTTGAGGACGGCCCCTTCCTGTCCCAACATGACTGAGCACCAGTGCACGATGCAAGGTCCATAAAGACATGGATGAGCGGGTTTGGTGTGGAAGAACTTGACTGGCCTGCACAGAGTCCTGACCTCAAGCCGATAGAACACCTTTGGGATGAATTAGAGTGGAGACTCCTCACAAATGCACTTCTGGAAGAACGGTCAAAAATTCCCATAAACACACTCCTAAACCTTGTGGAAAGCCCTCCCAGATTAAGAATGGGATGTCACTCAAGTTCATATGCAGGTGAAGGCAGACAGGCCAATACTTTTGACAATATAGTGTATATACATACACATACTCACCACACATGCACACAGTGGCACACAGCCAAAGATTATTCCAAGACTTTTTTTAGGGAAAGAAAATATTTGTTCAAAAGGCAGTTGGTGTGCTTCAGATCATTATGTCTGGGCAGACTTCTACAGGTTTGCATATAAAATGTCCTTATACACTTTTGAGTTCAAGATCTCATGAATGAACACAAGCTCACTGACAGCACTACTGTCAAAAAACTGCCTCAGACTTTGAACTTTCCACCTCTGAACTTTGCAGTACTCTTAGTGCAGCCTGGTTGGAGCCATCCTCCCAGTTTTCTCCACACAAAGAGTCTACCAGCAGTGTGATGTCGTGCTATCAATGAGTGTGCAATTCTCTCAGAGATAAACATCATTTTGTTAAACACTTTGTGAAATAACTTGAAACGCTTCAAGTTTAACAATGATGAACTTGTTTAAGTGTTTTAATACTTTTGGTGGGCTGCTATATATGTGTATTCTCACTCACTCACATACCCCCCCCCCACTCCTGTGCATGTTCCCCCACATGCCTGCATATACTTCCTCCCTCCCTCCCTCCCTCCCTCCCTCCCTCACTCACTCACTCACTCACTCACTCACTCACACATGTATGAATGCATCTGTGTTAAACCCTGCCTTTCACAGTTCATCCTTCTGTAGCATGGAGCAGCAGCGATGATGAGTTATATGTCCGAGACAGGAGAGCAAGAAACTGCCGTGTGTAATTGAACAGGAGATGTTGCAGTGTCTCTCGGTACCGAGGCAAATTTCATTTCTCTCTCTAAATGTGATTACAGTCTACTAGGAAGCAGAGGAAGCACTTTTTTTTGCCCTTTATGTCTCACAGCCGCACAGGATGCCACCTATTATCCTAGTTACAGTACAGCAGCAGCATCCCATCACACTGAGGGGCAAAAGCAAAGGCATCCTTTTACTTCTGGACCCTTCAGAGAAATTAACATAAATGAATATCTACTGTCTATTAAATAACCCCCCATGTCTTTTACCCTCTTTCAAATAATGCTGCTGTGTGCTTTGGCAGTCCTGAAGACAGCATGCGCTGCAAGATTCTGTTTTCCCTGCTCTGATTCAACTCATCAGGAGATGATCAATCCTTTCATGAGCTGTGTCAGGTGTGCTGGAGCATGTGTGGCAGTTTCGCTGCTTGTGGTGAATGAGACAAACCATATAACTAAAAGCGCTTGTTTATTCCTCTAGTAATATTTTTTGCAGCGATTTCTTTGTCCTCTTTTCTTCTTACACTAAGATTAACAGGCCTAAGATTATCCAGGTTACAGAAATAAAGGTAGCAAACTGGCACTGGGGCAGTACCCCTCCTGTCACTGGGGTGGTATCCTTGAGGGATGATATTAAGGTGTAAACCACAAAAAACTCATATGGAAAACTCAAAACTGTTTATTGCCTCCGGTTCCCAAGACTGGCATTCAGAACCACTGTACAGCTACACAAAGGGAGGGAAATCTGGCGTCTATTGATACGTTTATCAGCATTGTTCAGCTGCCATTCTGACCCCTGCTCTTACTGAGAAACATACACCACATTAGCAGATAAGCCTGCAAAACAAGAAGGAATTGAACAGCACTCAGGACGAGACACATGTTGTGTTGATAAGCTCGTCATCCCAGCCATGAAAAGTTGGCACAGCGGAGGAAACACTCGGAGGAGAGAACCTGGTAAACATGACACCATCGTTTATGCATGAGCAGCTCCTGTTTAGAATGTACATATTTTACTGTCATCCATACACAAAAAGGGAACAACAGAAGAACACGCTAACCTGATCCTCGTGAGGAATTCACTTTGCTGCACACTTTGTAAATGAGCATGAAAATGTCACATTTTGTGTAATTCAACCCACTGAGACCCAGTACCACCCTATCAAGCCCATTACTGTCGATACTATTGATACAGCTCTAGGTCTAATTAACTCCTGTGCTTGACAACTTAGACACAAAATCACAAGTGTAATGAAGGGGAGGTTGAGCCAGACAAATGTCTTTTCATTAGGACAAATGTAAAAAAATGCAAAAAAACATTGTTTATAGCGGGGGTGAGAGAACATTCAGACAGGGTCAAAACAGATGTTCTCAACTGAGAAAACAGGAAGACTAAGGTGAACACCAGAAAACTACTATACAACACTTGTCGAAAAATTTTAATAACAGAACTTCGGTGTCATAACAAACTTATATAACTCTGAATCTGTAACTCTGCAGGTGTAAATGTTCTTAACCTTGTTGAGCTTAATTTAGCAAGTACATAAAGGAGATATGTAGAAACAAAGTTATAGACAACAAATGGAGAAGACGGAAGGTAATAAATGAGGCTTAAGCAGAGACAGAAGGCTATACACAAGGAATGAGTGAAGATAGAAGGTGAATAGGTGGAGGCAGAAGGTTATACACAGGATAAGGGTGGATACTTAAGATTATAGACTGGGAATAGGCAGAGGCCGAAGGTTATAGATAGGGAATAGGTGGGTGCAGAAGGTTATAGACAGGGAATAGGTGGAGGCAGAAGGTATTAATAGGGAATAGGTGGAGGCAGAAGGTTATACACAGGATAAGGGTGGATACTTAAGATTATAGACTGGGAATAGGCAGAGGCCGAAGGTTATAGATAGGGAATAGGTGGGTGCAGAAGGTTATAGACAGGGAATAGGTGGAGGCAGAAGGTATTAATAGGGAATAGGTGGAGGCAGAAGGTTATACACAGGATAAGGGTGGATACTTAAGATTATAGACTGGGAATAGGCAGAGGCCGAAGGTTATAGATAGGGAATAGGTGGGTGCAGAAGGTTATAGACAGAGGTGGAAGCAGAAGGTATTATAAGGAATAGGTGAAGGCAGAAGGTTATAGATAGGGAACAGGTGGAAGCAGAAGGTATTATAAGGAATAGGTGAAGGCAAAAGGTTATAGAGAGGGAATAAGTGAAGGCAGAAGGTTATAGACAGGGAATAGGTGGGTGCAGAAGGTTATAGACATGGAATAGGTGGAGGCAGAAGGTATTAATAGGGAATAGGTGGAGGCAGAAGGTTATAGGGAGGGAATAATTGGAGGCAGAAGGTTATAGATAGGGTATAGCTTCAGACAGAAGGTTATGGACAGGATATGGGTAGAATGTTATAAACTATAAAAGGGTGAAGACAGAAGTTTATACACATGAAAGAAATGGATTCTAAAGGCTATAGACAGGGAACGGGCAGAGGCAGAAAGTTATAGGCTGGTTCATTATGGGGATTTTATAACACCAGGTCAGTCTGTTCTAAAGCTTTAATGTGTTATAAAGTTGCAAAGCAGGTCCTGCATCCTGAACAACAGCTAATTCTACACTAATAACACTAATATAAGAGGTTCGTGCAGCACTGCCAACCACAGCAGAGTGCTTGACCTTCTAACAGTTTTGCAGAAATGAAGAGTGCCAGGAAAGCAGACTCATAACAAATTACAGCCGAACCTGGCACGTGTAACTGACACCACATTACTGGACTTCAGTGTCCCCTGAGGAAGAGGCGAGAGGGCTAATATTTCTGAAATTACTGTAATGACCCAGCGCTTTATTGAAAATGCTATAATTATGATATCAGAGTCCTAGTGTCTCCGCTTTTGGTAATGACTGAAATGAGACAGTGTTGAAACAGTGAGTGAGGTCTGATTAATTCCACACTGGGGAGAGCACTAAGTTCCAGTGGAGAGCTTGTACATGTTGAATTATGCATGTGTTAAAATACATGGATCCTTTTTATGCTTATTCTTCAAATCTTAATCTAATACTCATGGCTAATGTACTTTCAGCAGATACCCCGGTGGCTTTGAAAGCAACAGTAAACAGTAAATGGAGGCTAGTAATCACCAATTAGCATGATTTCATAAACATAATGTTAACGGGAGCTATTCAATTTCATTTACTTTTAGCAACAATGGCATTGCTTACTGAACTATTGCTTTAAGTGCAACAAAAGTGCAACTTAATCTGATACTTGGCGCTAATGCGGTCTTGGCAGATGTACCAGCCGCATTTAAAAGAGCAGCTCAATCAAATATGCTTACATGGCTTACAGTGAATGTAAGCTAATGCCAACTAATTAGCATGCTTTCATTGGCGTATGTATTTATATTGCTATTCACTTTCATTCATTAGCACATCTGACTGAGCTATTCCTTTCCTGCTAAAGCCAAGCTTCACAGGTCAATAACAGCAGTTGGTCAGCTTGTCAAGCTGTCCATGGAGAGACAAGGAAACATGACCATAATGATAATGTATCAACTGCCCCTGAAAACCAAGAGCCTGGAGGAGGGAGGGGGGGTGGGGGTGGGGGGCTGGTTGATTTCACTGATGGTTCAAGGGGTAAGTGTGTATTTCTGTCCCTTTGCTGAATGATTTATTTCCTGTCTGAGTTCTGACACTTGTGGTTTAGGTGAGTCCTGTTGAAACGCTACAATACAAACTGTGGAAAGAAACAGCGCTTTTCTTGTCCAATATTAAATATTGATTGGAAAAGATTGATCCGAGGAGCGTAGCAGGACTGCGGGAGGGAGCTGAGAGAGAGCTGGGGAGACGGTGGTGCAGGAGAAAAGTGCAGTTGCTGGTCTCCTGCTGAGAATGTAGCGTTTAGACAGATGAAGAATTAAGAAAAGTAGATTAAGATGTTAAGAAAACACTAGGTGAAGGAGTGGAAGCACTTCACACTGGGAGGAGACGGTAATTGGGACAGTTTTACGTCTATTCCTGTGATGGCTCCCCAGCGATTTCTGTCCTTTTCTTTCCAATCCTAGGAGATGCTTTTCAGATTCCTGCAGCCTAAGATTTAGTCCCATCCCAAAAGCCAACACTTCTTAATCCATTTAATAAGAGCCTCAGCACATGACTCAGAGCACAGTGCAAATGAGAGGCAGGCAAGAAGAAGACAAAGCGAGAAAGAAGGATGCATAAAGCACATGAAGCATCGTAGGGCACTTAGAGGATCCCCAGACTCTGGGACAGAGATGGATATAAGGATTAAGAGGCCAGCTAGAGGGGAATAAGGAGAAAGAGAGAGATAGAAAGAGAGAGAGGCATAGGGAATGGCAGTGTGGAGATAAAAGAGAAAGGACTTTTGCTCAGGGAGATGGTCAAGGCCATGTTTGTGGCTGGGGATTGTATGTTGCATGTACACGGGGTCCTCCTGGGTACAACAATAAGGGTCAGTGTGACTATGATCTGTATAGGCCCATCAATATTTCAGCATGGTGGCCACTGGGAAGTGCTGTGAATCATTTATGGGCTTTCAGCAGTTCTCAGGCTCAAGCAGCACTGTGTGCTTCTCGTCCTGTGCGCCACCATCATCTCACAGCATTTCTCAGAGCCATTTATACAAGCTACCGACCAGTCCTATGCATAGAAAATGCTATGAATGGCCTCATAGAAATTGCAACAGATTGAACTGTCTGCAGTGCCTGCACCTTCACAGCATCTTCCACAGGTAAAGAAGTAGAAATAAGCTGCTTAGGCCTCCTTGCCACTGAACACGGCTCAGACACAGGGGTATACACCTCAGCTTGGTTTGACAGATGCTCCCAATAAAGTGGAGCATGTGTGTGAATGTGTATCCATGTGTGTTTGGGATCAAGATGATGAAAAACACGAATATTTTGCTCATGAAAAAGTAAAAAGAGCCCAAAGATTTTCTTTTGGGGATTGAGGTTAAATACTGTACTTGAACTCTGCTGTATAACACTGACATAAACTGTATTAGTTCTTCCAATATGCAAGCTACACAAGTTGTGTAGGGCTGAGGGGGCCCCCATGGCAAGAATGGTGTAATGTATTTTATAGTTATGCATGAGCTGAAAAACGATAAAAAGCCTCTGACTGTGAGATGAGACAACAAGATACAGGAAGCTACATGTTGCGTTGCTTATATAAGTCAACGTAATGGATTTCTATAGACATATAACGCCTTAACTTTGTGTAGAAGTTACATTTTCAGGAGCAGTCCTCTGTAGTAGAGGGTGAAATTGTGCTTGAAGATGTTTGCAAAAGGGAGCTCTGGTCAAATTACATGTTTTATTGGTTTTCTAAGCAAATACACATCTTCTGCCCATTTTAATGCAAAATTACAGTTTATACGGAATACTGAATATTAAAAAGCAACATAAAAAGTTATGTTACATTTTAGATTTTATGTTTTATTTATTATTCAACATGCTAAAATAAAAAATGCTAAAATAAATACAAACTCTGCACTTAAAATTCGTAGAAAATGCCATATGCAAGGCATGTGAAAGACATTTTAACTTATTTTTACTTAGGTATTGTTGTGAAGTGACAGAAACCCAGACGCTAGCGGATGAGAGGTTAGATGGTTATAGTAGCCAAGGCCAAAAAGGGATAAAACACAAAGGAGTAATCAAAGTTCAGGCCAAATGTCTAATCATGAATCAAACCAACCAGCAAAAGTACCAAAAAAGGAAAGGCAAAAGACGAATCAAATGGGTCATAAACATAGTCAAACATATAATAACAGGGAGAGACCGCTCAGTAGATTCCAGAGAAACAATACCTCGCACTGATTGGGCAAAAGCCCAGGCTTTCGTACTCTGTGCTATAATGAGACACAGGTGAAAACAGTTAAAAGTCTGGGGACTGTAAGCGCTGATAGGAGCCTGAGCTTGAGTCCAGAGTCACAGGATCTCCCAGCGCATTCTGGGAGTTGGAGTCCGATCGATGAGGCCAATGCATGACAGGTGTTCACATTTTTGCATACAGCTGTATTAGTTTGAAAACATGAGTTTACGAGCTAAACTTGTGATTGCTGGTTGTTGTCACAGTCATTCAGTAAACCCAGCTAATTTAGCCAGCCTTATAAAGACCTACCTCAGACTGTCTATGTCCCAGGAGCATTTGGGTGGACTTCCTGTCATGTGCATTAATCACGAGGTTAACTGTGAGCTCTGTTTTGATGACATCATTGATGACTTTGCCTCAAGACAATGTGGTACACCCAAGTTTGTAGACATTACTAGCTCTTGCTCCTTCACAGGATCTGCTGATGAAACTTCGACTCATCTATTTTTTCAATTTGAGAGAACAAACAGATTTTGGTCCAACTTATGCACTCACAATTTTAACCCTGTCAAAATGACTTATTCTTTAAATCTCAAAGATTTTATTTGTTTCTGTGCTAACTTTGCTAACAAGCCTCCAGAGTGCATTCTTAATGTTTTCATTTTACAGGCTAAAGAACAGAACAGACGTTTTCAGATCTTCAGCCAAACCTGTCCCTCTTTTTAATGGAATTGAAATCACTTCTCCAATCCTCACATCTTGTAGAAACTAAGACAAGTAATAGATTCTTGATTGACTATGACCAGCTTAATGGAACTAGCTTTTCTTCTTGGTGTGTGTGTGTGTGTGCGTGCGTGCGTGTGTGTGTGTGTGTGTGCATCCTCCTTTAGGTACAGTACTGTGCGAAAGTTTTAGGCATCTAAGCAAATTTTTAAACAATTGACCTCAGCAATAAAGTCATATTCATAATTCAAATAAACATAAAAACAATAAAAAGTAACAAGAATTTCTTGGGTCCATATTTTTCCTTGACACCTTCACAGCCGCCACAGAGACTCGTTAATATCATCAATTACATCATGAGCCCAATTTACTGAGCACTGATTGGTCAAACCAGGAGCTGCTTTTTAACTACATATAATACTGGGCTTCCTCGAGGAGAGACTTGGAGATGGTTAAACAGACACACTAACATCCATAAAATCCCAAAATATATAATGAATTAATATTATAAATTTTGTTTATTCAAATATTAACTTTTCTCAGCAAATAAACACAAACTACACAAATAAATAGATTTTGAAAACGTGTCTTGGCTGCCTAAGACTTTCGCACAGTACTGTATGTTTTTTATGCACATTGTTAGATTATTATTATTTGGTTGGGCAACAAGGGTCCTCTTGTCTGTGTGGGTTTCCTCCAGGTACTCACCGTCCAAAGACATGCAGTCAGGCTGACTGGACATGCTAAATTGCCCCTACTTGTGAATGTGTGTGTCTGGTCTGCGATAAACTGGTGACCTGTCCAGTGTGTTTCCTGGCTTCCGGCCAGTGACTGCTGGGATAGGCTCCAGCCTAGCTTAGAACGTCTGTGAGTGTTGTCATTCCAGACCTTTAAGGGATCCAGATGTCTTTTTTAATGAGTCTGAGGAAACTTAAGTCTAAACTTAAATTGTTTATTCTAATCTTTGCAGCCTAGACTGGCTTGAATGTGATGTTTATCAGGTCACTTATGAAAGAGTCAGCCAATCAGAACAGCTCATTTAGGTATATCATCTTAAGGGCACTGTAGCAAAAACAGGCTGTTTTATTCTAAGAAGTGAAGAGAGATCAGAACAGTAGCATAAGAAAATCAATCTTTTTGCTGGTACATGAAACCACAAATGTCATAAGTGGTCTCCAGAGAAGAGAATAACAAAGTACAATACTAAAGCAGACCTATAACAAAGTAGAATAGGTTAGCGATGGGTGAGGTGGAGAAGAACACCAGTGTTTAGCTCCAGTCATACAGAAATCAATGAGGATGCTATACGAAGAAATACCAACTTGTATAAACGTATAAAGCTTGATGTCAGGAGAGATTTGTTCAGACATCTCCCTTTTAAACCTTTCATTTGCAACCTGGACCAGACATATGCGCTTAACTGAATTCTTCAAGGTTCCTCCCAGATCATTCAGAACATACATACATACACAGAAGCCTCACTCTGCTCTGATGACACCTCCTGAGGCTTTGTTGTTCAGCATAGTGAAGAAATCGCCACAAAGATGTTGGTTCTCAAGTATTATTTGTTCTTAAGAGTTCATGATAATGGAAGAACACTGGGGTGCCATCTGACTGGTCAGAGCATGTCTAATTATCAACTGGAAGCTTCTTCCTTCAGCGAAGAATTACTTGCTTCAGAAGAGAAGCTGACAACATATATCAGCGCCAGTGCCAATGAGATTGGTATAACTCATTTACAGTCTCTGGCTAATTCAAATGCTTTAAATCCAATTACAGGGGACATCTGTTACAGTAAATGTGCAGTGTGAGCCGAGAGAATATTCAGCTGGTAATTAGACGCTGTACACTGCACACAGCAAAAGAATAAATCTCTCATTATTTTCACATTCCATTTTAGTGAGATTAAACTCTGAAATGAGAGATGTGCTGCAGACACAAAGGCAAGTGAGGCTGGAGTCTGACACACACACACACACACACACACACACACACACACACACACACACACACACACACATCATTATGTATTCACAGAGACACAATCACTGTGCAAACACCTTGACGGTGTGGTATCCGAGGAAAAAAAGCCAAGAGTCACCAGGAGGCCAGAATCTGTCCCCTAGGCTGAATGCATCAACATAGCGAGTTTAATCCGCGGCCGTGATGACAATGCTGTGTCTGCCCGGGTTTATAAATGGCTGCTTCGCAAAGTCTTTTAATGGCGTAATCTTCCCCTCATCTTGTCAAACTAATGGCGCCTGCCTGTTTACAGTAAACGAGATGCATGGCATGCGAGGTGCAAACTGGCAGCCATCGCCAGCCTGATGAAGACAGATAGACGCAGAATGACTGTGAGCATTACAATCCCCAAAAACCCCTCAGAGAGAAGGGTGGGGGCAACATGACAGAGAGAGAGAGAGAGAGAGAGAGAGAGAGAGAGAAAACACTGTCAACTCACAGAGAAACAGAGCTAGGACGTGGGAAAGAGAGTAAGACAGAGGGAGAGAGACAGCAAGAGGAAGAAAATAGGGTAGAAAGACAGAGAGAGGCAGAGAGAACACTGTCAACTAAGAGAGATAGAGGAAGAGAATGAGAGAGAGAGAGAGAGAGAGAGAGAGAGAGAAAATAGGATGGAAAGACAGAGGGAGAGAGAACACTGTAAACTAAGACAGAGAGAAAAGAAAGACTGGAGAGAGAGGAGAGAACAGGGTTAGGCAGATTCTGGAGTGAGAGAGGAGAGAGAGTGAGAGAGAACACTTCTTGAAGATCTATCTATCTATCTATCTATCTATCTATCTATCTATCTATCTATCTATCTATCTATCTATCTATCTATCCATCCATCTACCCATCTATACAGTGCTGTTGGACTCTGGGTTTAGGGAGATATTATTAAATCTAAAAAATGTTATACAACAATAAATCTGAAAATTTCATTTGTTATTCTGAGATGATAGCGCAGGCAGACTCCACTGATCTGAGCCTCACACTCAGACGGTGGTGAGTATTAATACTGATGTTTCTGCTTTTTCACTTCAACTTTGAGAATATCATCATCTTCAAAGTGCTTTACCAGTACGACGGGTCTTAATTAGCTCCCTGTTAATGATGTCTTAATGAAGACAAAACAATTCAGAAAAAAAAAAAGATTCTCAAACCAACACAAATCAGTAAAACACACACTTTGCATCTTCATGGAGCACCATTACAAAGCTCAATCCACCTTGTGAAGCTGGTCACTGAAACATAATCAGTTTGAAGCTGTGCTGCACATGACTGGACAATCAGCAAGAAATCGCTGCCAAAGCAGAGCATGATGGGATTATGGCAGTGTGAGAGTGTAAGAGACAGAAATCAGAATTTTCCTTAAAAAGTGCCAAGAACAGGACACGAGGAGAGAAGGACAAAGTTTATACTTTGGAGTAAATAGCAGATTCTACCCTTAGATACTTAGTTTACGCATCTTTTCTTCAGTTTGCAATAATCTAACATTACATTATTTCACAAAAACCGCAAAGCTGAAGTAAAAGCTGAGAAAAGGTTTAAACCACTGTTGAACTACAAGAGTTTCTTTTCTCACATTTCGCATGACGTCACACTGTATAGCGCTGCCATTTCAAGGACTGAATCAGGGAGTGACTGAGCAGTGCAGTCAATTTGCTGTGCTTTGTGAAAGATTCACCCGCAAGATGCATCAGAAACCGAGAACGAAGAGAGACGCACAGACCTTTAATTCAGTGTTTTCACTCCAGGCTTGGAGCCCCTGCACTGTCTAGTTCAATGTTTCTCTCTGCTGTTCACACCTCATTCAGCTCAAGATGGGATTAATTAGCTAATGATATCAGGTATTTTAACAGAGAAAGCAAGTTTATGCAGTGCAGGGGTCGCAGGACTGGAGCTGGGGAACTCTGCACTAGCACACATACAAAATCACACCTGTGGAAACCTGACATTGACATTCAGTCAAAAACAGAGAGTAAAGTCATACCCAGCTGTTTGCAAGTCCATTAGGGGGACAACTGTGGACAACTCTCAGCAGTTAACATCAGCTTAAGTTATTTAAAGACTAGCATTGTTCACCTCTGTGTTAATTAGCTGATGTTGTTACCCTCCTATGATCAAAAAGAGTTTTTTCTCCACTTTATGCAACACCATGGGATCCTTTAAACCACCCCCCAACAACACCACCCAGTGAATAGCCGTTGGGCTTCTGTGCTTTTAAATGCTTTGAGAGACTCTCCAGAATAGGGAGAGGGGTTGTGTATGAGAGAAATATAAATGTCAGAAAAATAGAAATTTGGTAGCTTTCCTTACCAGTTTAAGTGGGACCAGGAGTTCAGGGGACGGACTGTATAAGGATCATAGCCAATTTTATTGACTTTGTCAAGCTAAAGTTTTTCTTTTCCAAAGTAAGGGGAATAATTTTAGCCATCTTTCACTTCTACTTATTTTTGTGAGAAGTAGCGAAGCCAGAAATAAGGTCCCAAATGTGGCAGCCACAACAGAAAAATCATGTGACTGAAACCCTAGGTCATGTGCTTTTAACAAAGTTAAAAAACTATAAAATCATTATTTTTGCTCTTTACACCAGAGACAACACTTAAACAGGAAGATGAATTGTGAAGCTAAATATACACAAAATATTACCAAGTAGTTGTTATACTTGAATAAAACCTAGAGACCAAATGCAGAAAAAGAAGTCAGATGACGTTGTTATGGGAATATGTGACTTGAACCTGTTTAAATGCATAAATATCTGTTTTAAATTTCACCTCATGTTACGCTGCATCCTTCTCTTTCCTAATCAAGACGTGTCCTCAGACTTTCAATGAGCAGTGTGCACTGTATAATGTCTAGTATGCTGCCTTGCAGTGCCATCACACTCATTTTCATCACATCACTGTCATCTGGACTGGTTTCAAAACTGTGGCAGCTCCATGTAGTGGCTATAACAACTGGCAGTGCAGGCAGGGCAACCACACTGGGCCCTGTACTGCTATACTCTTAAAGAAGATGGTGCTTTAACGGTTCTTTACTAAAGACAACGATTCTATGCAAAACCATGTACATTTAAAGAACCTTTTGTACATTAAATGCTAAAATGTATTAAATATGGTTCTATATACATAGAACCTCTTTGAAAATGTTTCTATAAAACAGTGAAAAGGGTTCTTCTATTGCTATGACGTCAAGCTTGTACCAATAGAAGAACCCTTTTTGGTCCTACATAGAACCATTTTAGAAAAGGAACAACATATTGTAAATCAAACAACAATTTCACCATGCAAAGAACTATTTAAGCATGCAAATGGTTCTTTGAGTGCTCATGGTTCTATGTAGAACCACAGTCTTTACTAAAGAACACTTGAAGAACCATCTTTTTTAACAGTACACTTATACAATTTTATACATATGACTCACAGGCACACACTTAAAAACGATGGTTCTTCAAGGGGTCTTTAATAAATAAAATTGTTATTTGTAGAACTATGAACACTCAAACAACCATTTGATTAAAGGGTTCTTTGCATCATGAAAGGGGTTCTTCAGACTGACTGAGAATGTATGTTCTTTATAGAACCATCTACAGCAGATCAATCTGAAGAACCTTTCACAATACAAAGAACGCTTTAATCATGCAGAGGGTTCTTTGAGTGTTTATGGCTCTGTATAGAGCCACGTTCTTTACTAAAGAACCCTTAAGAACCACATTTTTTAAGTGTTTGAGTATTTTAACTATTAGCCTTCAGACCGAGAGTAATAGTGAGTTAACCAGCAAATGACATTGTAATTTCTTTTATTCATTGAAGGTCACTGTTGTATGTGTATGGGGGGGGTTCCATTCATGTTTTGTACTGGGGCCCATAAGATCCTAGTTACGCTGCTGCCTCCGAGGTGCATGGGGCTAAAATTCAGTCGCATTAATGCTAAAAAGCCCCTCCACACGTGAGAAAGCACCCTCATCTGCCCTCACGCCTGTATGCTCCCAGCGGAGTGAAAACTCATAGCCTGTAATGTATTTAATACAACTGCGAGGCGGGACATAAATCACTGAGAGAATTGCATCGAGCGAATGACGGCAGTGTGTGTACGTGTGTGTGTGAGCGCAAAAGGAGACAAGGGCAGACTTCCAAGGGTAATGAGAGCCACGCTAGTGCGGAGTCTTATTGGCTCCCTCTTAAATGACCCCGATCCTCCTTGCCTTAATGTGTAGAGGGAAGGTGTAGTGAGAGAGTCGCTCGTGCCATATGGTAACACACACTGCCTATGGAGAGAAGCTCATCTTTTCTCTGTAATGAGGCTGACGGTGGCTGCCTGCTGAAGACAGGCCTCGGCACTGCCTTCTGACTGTAGCGCCTACATCTGCTCTTCAGTTCACAGGAATGAAGCAAGCTTTTGAAAGAATATTTTGCTGGAAAATCTCATTTAATCACATTGCTCCTTACCCCAAATGTAATCCGTCACCCAAGATGTGGTTGAAGTCTGAAGTTTTCTTCCTTAGTTTTGCCCTGGAGCCAAAAGGCTAACAGGTGATGCTGGCGTTACAATTAGTATTGTGCAAATTCTATGCCTAAATCATCCCATTCATGCCTCAAACAGTGTTGAAATGATACGTAAATTCAAATATACTTGCTAATGTGGTTTCTGACATGCTATGGCATGATTTAATCTATGAAAATGATAAAAAGAACAAAATTCATACCCCTAGATGACTGCCGCTGCTGTTTTTATGCAGTGTAGGAGAGCACAGGGAACAACCTAATGTGAAGCACCAAATAACATGGACTGTTTACCTTGTTAAAGAAGGTCAAGCAGTGCTTCTGACCACATTACCACATTTCCTAGCCAAGTTCTCTTGTGGAAATTCAGGGTGATTCATCAGCATTTTAAAGATATCTGTGCCAAAGAGTGTTTTTAGGGCATGTAAGTCAGTTCAAGTTTTTTTTTTTTCGGTGACTGAACCATTTGCATAAACAAACTAAATCAAACCTTATATTACTTAAATCACCATCTTTATTCCTACAACGTAACAACATTTTGAAGCAACTGTCAACCTCAAGTGCTAGTTAAGCTTAAGTAAAACCTCCGTACTGCAGTTAGTTGTTACACAGCTTTAAAACTAAGCCGCCTTTAACTAAATTTAAGTAAATTTTGTCTTTTTGTTTCTAGTATTTACACAGATATTAAGATGAACAAGAGAAAAAAATCTGAAAACAAGGATCTTTTTCTACTTCATTAGCATATTTCAAATGTTTGAATTTTGACTTTAAATAAGTATATTAATGAAATTGACTTACATTGTTAAAGCTGTAGTTATTTAGAGAAACTTATGTCAGTTTTAATTTATAATTTGATGTGTGTGTATCTATTGACTGAGCTGTCTGTCTGGCTTATAGATAGATAATATACACTCACCGGCCACTTTATTAGGTACTAGTTGCTTATCACAGATAGCTAATCAGCCAATCACGCGGCTGCAGCTCAATGCATTTAGGCGTGTAGAGGTGGTCAAGACAACTTGCTGAAGTGCAGACCGAGCATCAGAACGGGGAAGAAAGGGGATTTAAGGGGCTTTGAACGTGGCGTGGTTGTTGGTGCCAGACGGGCTGGTCTGAGTATTTCAGAAACTGCTGATCTGCTGGGATTTTCACGCACAACCATCTCTAGGGTTCACAGAGAACGGTCCGAAAAAGAGGAAATATCCAGTGAGCGGTCAGTTGTGTGGACGAAAATGCCTTGTTAATGTGAGAGGTCAGAGGAGAATGGGCAGACTGGTTCCAGATGATAGAAAGACAGGAACTCAAATAACCAACCAGAATCTCTGAGGAACATTTCCAACACCTTGTTGAAAGTCTGCCACGAAGAATTAAGGCAGTTCTGAAGGTCCAACCTTTTACTCGTGTACCTAATAAAGTGGCAGGTGAGTGTACAATATAGTATGTTTGGAAAATATCTTTGTTTCTTACAATATAGAATTATATTGAATTAACTTTGTTTGCACTAATTCACCAGACTTTTCTAGCAAGTGTTAAACTGATCCTCTGTCTGTTACAGTTAACCCACCTACAGGGTAAACTGTAACACTGCACCTTTAAGTTTAAGCGTTAGTTTGTATCAGTGTTACATGTTGCTTGTTTTTAAATATGATTATTCCAGCTTACACATTTTTAAAGTTGTTCAACAAAACACAAAATGTGTTAGGTTGTGCCCACTCTCCCATACTTTTGTGCAGAAAACAGAGGTGAGAGGTTTGCTTGGCACATTTTTCACTCTCTGTTGTATATAACAGACATTAGAATAACCAAAATAGCAAGAAATGCAAGCTGAACATAGTTAAAATTCCTGAAATTGGCATGTTGTGCATTTGTGCCAGCATCCTATGTTTGCATGTAATGTTATGGATGGTTGGCACAACGTTAAAGGCTATAATTTCAAACCATAAAACAGAAATAGAAATATAAGGTTTTAAAATCAAACCACAAATGTAAACATTAATGGCTAACAAACCGCATTTTTAATTCAACTAAACATTGGATTTCATTTACAGTATACAGTAAGTTATTTTATCATGTTAGATTAATATTATATTTGGCTTGTATTGAAAAGTTGTGGACAACGCACAACTCCTAGTAAAAGTAGATATCCTTCATAAAATCCTTAAGTAATAGAAAAGGTTTTCTATTTACATTTCATACTTAGAAATTCATCTTTAATATACAACTAGTTTAAGTTCAAGGATATTTTATTTCAAGATAACTGAGATAACTGTGATAGTGATATTGCAATACTGCATTCTAGCTATGTGATTGTGTTCGCTATTTAGTATGTGTGCAAATTACAATATAAAACAATTCATTTTATGATAATAGCTCTCCACCAGGGCAAGCTGACACATCTGCCAACCAACGCCGAAATCAATATGCAACCCCAAAATCAATCAAATTCCACCCGCATCAGGACACAATTCTGTACTTACTTCTTGCTAGCTAGTATTGCATATCATTGGTTTTTAAATCATACCAAAATACCAAAATACGGCTGACTGCCATGTCAACTAAAATAATTACAATATGTTAATTATACATTCTTTCTTTAAGACAGTTTCATAATATATTTGCACAGAAAGACATTTTTGAACACAGAATAACAGAATAAATACATATTGCATTATTATCATGTTACATTTTTGACAGAGCTTCTTTTACTGGCCTGGCAGTTCGCACTGTGCCAACCAACCCCATTCTCCCTGTCATAGTTTTAGAGACATAAGCAGGTTGGTTCACGTAAAGTGCATCATGCACTCATTCAATTTGCATTCATGATATCTCAAAACCCAGGAGTTTTGAGAGAGGTATTTACGTGCAGGCTGCGGAGTAAACCTAGATGATGATGAGGTTGTTTACCAGCCTATTCCAGCTGCTGCTCACTCTTAATGGGAAAAGACATATGCAGCACGTAAAGTAGCGCATAAATCTCTCCCCGTTGCACCTAAAGCACCCTCGGGTAATCGAGATCATTTTCCTTAACGATATAACTTTGCACAAACTTCCCCTTCAACATACAAAAGGTGCGAAAAGGCAGCGTCTGTTGGGGATTATGCTGAAGAGCAAGTTCTCTCTGCGGATCCAAGGTCAGTTTAATTCAGGTTAATGTATATAAAGTACCTCCACAGCTCCTGCAGGAATCATCCTCAAGCAGCATTTGAGTCTCCAAGTGCTCATTTCATTGAGTAAATTAGAACAAATAGTGTTGCTTGATAATGTTTCAAAATATAATGCATTTAAAATTTAATGGACTCGTTCAGTGTATTAGGCAGATGGATATTGTGCAACATGATAGTTCTATATCGTATTTATCACAATAGTAAGATGCACTCTGGTGCGTCCTTCAAAAACAGACTGAGTGTGTCTTACTTAATCTACAACTAATGTAGTTGTTTAATAAGTCTGCTCATACAAAACGATGATATATAGCAATATATTAGATGACCACACGTTGCTGTCCTTATAAACCGTCTATGAAATGGTAACTTTACAGGACAAGGCAAAAGTGTTCCTAACTTTTAATGTAAATCAATAAGAAAAGAAACGTCTTTTTGGGCTGTTTTTATTGGTCAATTCATCATGAAAAGGAAACATAAATGAAAGCTGCTGGGCTAAAATGATGTAGAAAAATAAAAACTGAAAGAAATGGACATACATGGTTGTGGTATAAGAGGAAAAATCTTGAGTTCTGGATCTACTGATTTATTCAACAGTTCTGTAAAATAAAAGAAAAAGTAAAGCAAAGAAGCCTTGAATATGATATCAAATCTGCTGAAAAAGAGCCATTATACTGTCACAATATCAGGTTCAGCTCGTTTTAAGCTTTTATTTGCCAAAGTAATCTGAATGTAGTTTTGTGCTCAGCACTTTAACTTTAGACTCATACTCTGCACATTGTAAGGTTTACAGGTATGACTGTGTGTGTGTGTGTGTGTGTGTGTGTGTGTGTGTAATGGTAGGAATTCAGGTTTTATTTTTATGCTATATTTTATATTTATTTTATCTTATTCTCTATATGTGAATGTCTGTCTGATACTGTGCACTGTGAGCTCCTGTAGCCAAAACCAAATTCCTTGTATGCGTAGCACACCTGGCCAATAAAGCTTGATTCTGATTCTGATTCTGTTCCAGTCAGTTCTGTAAAGCATTTCACAGCTCATCTCATTTACTGAATTGTTTGTTTCTGGCTAATTCCAGTTTATGTAAAAAGTGTGATAAGCTCACATGGGAATTACCTTTGTTTACACTAATTCACCAGACTTTTCTAGCAAGTGTTAAACTGATCCTCTGTCTGTTACAGTTAACCCACCTATAGGGTAAACTGTAACACTGCACCTTTAAGTTTAAGCGTTAGTTTGTATCAGTGTTACATGTTGCTTGTTTTTATTATGATTATTCCAGCTTACACATTTTTAAAGTTGTTCAACAAAACACAAAATGTGCCCGCTCTCCCACACTTATGTGCAGAAAGCAGAGGTGAGAGGGTTGGTTGGCACATTTTTCACTCTCTGTTGTATATAACATACATTACAATAATCAATTCCAGTTTATATAGTTGCTCCGTCACAGCTTCCAACTGAAAAGCTCACATAGGATCAATGACACGTTGTAACATAACAGAACCAGCCAGACACTCACGGTTAAAATAAGAAATGAGGCTTTACTACTTAAGGGCTGGGCAAAACCCGTAGTCAGTAAAAAGGCAGTGGTCAGATCCAAAAGAGAGAAAACACAGAAAATGACAAACATAACAAAAACAGCATCAGTCAACCAGGAAACAAAAAGGGGAGAGGCAAAAAGGCAAAGTCAGGAAGTCCAAAACTATGGCCAGATACACAAGCAGGCTTCATACAAGAAACACAAGAACGCTCATAGCTCTGCCAGGAGAAGCAATACCTGCCACTAGTCTAAAGCCTGGGCTTATATACTAGCCTAGATCTAGTCACATGATAAACAGAACAGGTGAGGCAGGTTAATGGATGATTAAATACAATGACTGGTGGACTGTGGAGTTTTCACTGTCATATGGCCTTCCAAGGAGTTCTGGGAAATGGAGTCTTTGATAATGTCAGAGCTGGAGGGATATGAACACGTTCAGAATTTGATGTAGTCTTGCTGCTCACTCTTCTACAGAATCTGAACAATTGGGCAGCACATCAAATATTATGTAGAAGTGATGTAATGTGTCCATTTTTTTGTTTTTGTATGTGATGAAGCAGAAATGCTGCAGTTATCTGCAGCAGTTGTGGCTATCTGCAATATAAAGTGAGTTATTACTTAGCAACTTGTGCTCAGTGGAACGATACAGATCTTCTAAAAAAAATGGTGATATCACAAATATAAAATAGTTGCTGTTACTCAAAAATTGTGTCTCCAATTTTGTCATATTTCTTTGTCTTTTTGTTTGCATAATTTGAAAAGTCTGGTTACCCTTTACATTGTGTCCAAATTTCATCATGAACTGACCAATATAACAGTTTTATTCTGGATGCAATTATATGTGTATACTTGCAAACCCATGGCACTCACTGAGATAGTAACAAGCTAAACATATACAAAAATCATCATTTTTAGGGTACTTTCTTTTGGAAATTGGCCGTCCCAAGCCCTAACCCCTAAATGTACAATTTCTATTGCATTTCTATTGCATCTATTTGCATTTTTCTTTTTATGAATTTATTTTAAAGTGAAGTTGAAAGATTTAGATTTTACATGGATTTTATTTTTAAGTAAAATGTATTTTAAAAACACTGTCCTTTGCTTTCATGTCAGTACCAATACAAAAAGAGTTTTAGTCAATAGGCAGAGGCCTATTTTAGCCACACCTTTGCATTTTAGAGCAGGAAGTGAGACTGCAGCCCTGTCCCTCATGGCCACATGGTAAGCAATTAGATCTCATAGTTTTGAAGTGTGTCCCGAAGTCTGAAAATCAGTGTGTTTAACACATCACATATAACGTTAATACATGACATATATCTTCACCTGTGACAGATTTAGGCCCATATGTGACAATTCATCAGATCATATGGGTGGGTGGTGCCATCTTTTACACTAGCAAAAAGTGGGCATTCATCTGAATGAGCTCAATATCTGAACTAAAGACTGTCACTGTGCTGCAGCAAAGCCGCAATGTAATGACAGTCACACAATGTTCATGAAGTGCACATTATAAAGTGGTAAATACATCACAGGTACAGAACAGAGAGAGAGAGAGAGAGAGAGAGAGAGAGAGAGGGAGAGAGAGAGAGAGAGCATTAGCTCTGCAAGTGCTACACACACTCCCATCATGCAGCAGCTCCGATCCCCCAGCGTCACACTGCGACACAGTCTCAGAAAACAAAATTAATCAGCAGGGGGCTTAATTATGGGTGGCAACACCGGCAATAAATCACCAAAGCATGCTACATCTGTTTTTACAATGAATTATCATATCCCTCTCACAGAGGAGCTAAGGGGAGCATTTCTGATGTGTACTTTGGGGGACATGCTGCTGTTCATACAGTGGCATTAACCTACAGACACACATACTTATACATACAGTGAAGTCCAAAGGTCTCAGACCACCAGTCAAAGTTTAATTGAATTCAGAACCATTAGCCAACTGTGTTAAGAGGAATTAGACTTCTACATTTAGCCCACACCTATGCACACTAGTGAACACACACACTAGGGGGCAGTGAGCACACTTGTGGGCAGCCCTATCCACAGCACCTGGGGAGCAGTTGAGGGTTAGGTGGCTTGCTCAAGGTCACTTCAGTCACATACTGAGGGAATCGAACCAGCAACCTTCCGGTCACGAGGCTGGTTCCCTAACCTCCAGCCCAGGACGGCCCACGCCAGCCCCAACAGCCCACGACAGTCAAAGTGCTTTTATTTTGCATTCTTTTCTAATTTGATGCCTTTTATTTATTTATATTTTTTTAAATTATACAACCATCTGACTGCCCTCTGAACCTATTTGTACAAAGGCCTTAACTTGGTGAATGCCACAAATCTGCTTAAAGGGCCCATACTATGGTTTTGCTTTTTTAAATAAAACATTTAATAAAAATAAAATCCAAACATCTCATTTATTCCTCACTCCATCCTGCCTTTATGGAAACTAAGCTGCAAATTTACAGCCTGCTTTGAAGTCACCGTCTTTGTCTGTCACACAAAAAATATATATTCGTGCCTGGCCAACCTACAGCAGTTTAGCCTTGCCCTTTCATGCTGAGGAAGAGGCAACCCATCAGAACCGAGCTCATTTACTTATATCAGTTTTAAACAGCACAGTAACAAAAACAGCCTGTTTAATTCTAAGGGATGAATTGAGGTTGGAAAATGGTGATGTAAAAATGAATTACAGCATAAAACCACACAGAACGTTCAAGTGGAAAAAAGAAAGAAACAAATCTCCTTCCACCATGTACACCATCTCGGAGCCCGCTCACAAAATCGACTCAGACCAATAATCGCTAAATTCGAACACTACAAACAGAAAGAGCTTGTAAAAAGCAAAGGAAGAGAACTAAAAGGAACAACCTTTGGTATCAATGACCAGTTTCCTCAGGAGATAAATGAGCAATGCAAAGTGTTGTATCCTCTTGTGAAGGAACACAGCCTCTCTGACAAACGCGTCTCACTAGTTGTGGACAAATTATACATGAATGGCCAGCTTTTCAGAGACTCACAGATCACACCGTGGCTTCTCTGAAAGAAGAAGGATCATGGAAAGGGAGGAGGGTAAACTCATCCGTGCCTGCCCTACTCTGTTTTTTTATGTCTGTTTCTGAATGAAGTCTCTATACATGTCTGTCCTGTTTCTGTTGCTTGTTATAAATATAACTTCCCCATCTATATGTCTTGTTATAACATGCCATTTCAACGTTATATGGCTACTCTATAATCATGGTACAATTCCTGAAATTAATCTCATGGAATATAAGAGGAATCATGGAATATAAGAGGAATTTGACAGCTCCCCTGTCAAAAGAACAGAAGTGTTAAACCATCTCAGTAGTTTCAAATCTGATGCATGTTTTACTTCAGAAACCCACCTTACAGAGTCAGAGTCTCTGAAATCAATAGCTAAATGGATTGGCCAGGCTTATCACTCGATATATAATTTTAAAAATGTGGTACTTACATCTTAATTAGGAAGAACATACCATTCATAAGTAACTCTATACTGATTGACCAAAAGGTCATTACATTATTATTAATGGCACTATTGGGAATGATAACTTAACTTTAGTAAATATTTATGGACCAAACACAGATTCTCCTGCTTTCTTTCATTCACTCTTCCTAGGAATATCAAAATTCTCTGACTATTGTCTCTGACTTTTATAATTGGTGGTGACTTCAATATAGTTCTGAACCCATGCATAGATCGTTCCTCTTCAGCACAATGGAACACAAATAATCATTCAACAACTTTGCTTAAACAATTCATGTCAGATTATGGACTGGTGGATATCTGGAGATTGCAGAACTCCAGTAGTAACGAATATTCATATTACTCCCCTTACCACAAGTCATAGACTACTTTTTGTCTAACAACTCTATCACACATAGAATAATACATTCAGATATTAATAGTGTTACTATATCTGATCCCCAATTTGTATCACCTTTCTAGCAGACTATCAATCCCTCCCTCCACCCAGATGGCGCTTTAACACAACGTAATAAATGTAAATAAAGATAAAGAATTTCTAGATTATGTTAACCAGGAATGGGCCTTTATTGAAACTAACCAACGTCCTGACATTACAGCTTGCACACTTTGGGAAACAGCAAAGCTGGGCTGAGAGGAAAAATCATTTCATACTGTTTTAAAAAGAAGTAGGAAGACCTAGCAAAAGAACAAAAGCTGCAGGATGACGTGAAGAGGTTGGACCTTCTAGCCTCTCAGACACCTAATGATCCAATTATTAAAGAACTAATGAAAACCAAATATGAACTTAATAATATACTACAAAGAAGACTGAACAGGCCATGCTTAAACTTAGACAACAGCCATTTGAATTTGGGAATAAAACTGGAAAATATTTTAGCAAATCAATTAGAACAGGAAACCGAGAAATCAATAATAACAGCAATCTCAGATCCCTCTGGTAGGATCATTCAGGATCCCCTAGCTATCAACGATGTATTTAAGTCTTTTTACTTTAATCTCTATACTTCTGATAAGAAAGCCTCTGCGGAAGAAATTGAAGCATTCCTGAGCAGCGTCTCCCTACCTACATTACCTACATCAGTATCAGAATCAGTGGACAGACCTCTTTCCTCTGAAGAAATCACCAAAGCCCTCTTTCTAATGCTTAATCATAAATCCCCAGGACCTGATGGCTACCCAGTAGAATGTAACAAACAATTCTGGCCTCTTATTTCACCACACTTTTTAAAAGTAATCTCAGAAATGTTCGAAAATACATCCATACCCTATCATGTGAATACTGCTCTCATCACACTTATCTTAAAACCAAATAAAAAATCTACTGTTTGCTCCAGTAACCGTCCCATTTCAATGATCAATTCAGACATAAGAATCATAAGTAAAGCTTTATCAATCAGATTGGAATCGTTCATACCCACTCTCATAAGCACAGACCAAACCGGGTTCACCAAAGGGATACAGTCTTCAGAGAACACACGTAGTTGATTCAATCTAATTCATATGTATAACAGCGAAAAATCTCCATATATATATATGTACCACCTTGTATAATAGCATCTCTATATTCCGAAAAGGCGTTGATACGGTAGAGGATTTGGCCCATACTTTATCAACTGGATAAAAACATTATGCGATTCACCTTCTGCCTCAGTCTCAACAAATAGACATATATCCAGACCCTTTCAGCTACAAAGAGGAAGCCGACAAAGATGTGCTTTATCACCTTTATTGTTTTGTCTTTTTATTGAACCCTTGGCTGCTTCTATCAGACGGTATGATATGATTTCAAGTATACAGTCAAAGTCATACCACCATAAATTCAGTCTATATGCAGATGATGTTTTATGTTGTATTACTAACCCTTCACTGTCCCTTCCATCAGTTCATGATCTGATAAACAAATATAGGAGCATGTCTGTCTGTTCCATTAATTGGTCCAAATCTGAGTTTCTGCCCCTGAGTAAATTCAACTGGGATGACGAGGTCTATAATATACCATCTGAACATATCGCACAGTCTATTAAATATGTTGGTATTCATATCTCTTCTAACATAAATGATTCGCATAAACTTAACTACATACCTTTAATGCAAGAAATACAGGAAAATCTAGAAAGGTGGAATAAACTACCATTAACTTTAATAGGCTGAATATCAACAGTTAAAATTAATATCCTCCCTAAAATCAATTATCTGTTCTCTGTGACCCCTGTTACCCCACCGTCAGACTGGTTCTCCTCTCCTGACAATGCAGTCACTATGTTCTATTGGAAGCACCAAAAGCCTCAAATCAAGTTAGCTACCCTCCAGAAACCTAAACATCTTGGAGCCCCAAATTTCTACTACTACTTTCTATCACATCAATTGCTTTACATTAGACGTTGGACAAGTAGCTCAAACCAACCCTGGCAAAACATTGAGGAAAGTTTAATTCAAGAACTGGACATTAACAATATTATATTCATAGACAAAGCAAAAAAAACTAAATTTGTAAATACAGTAGAGTAAATACTACCCTGAATGAATTGTGGAATTCAAAAAAATTCTTAGTTACAGCCGCTCTTCCTCCAGTCAAACTCCTCTGTGGAATAATCCCATTTTTCTATTAAATAACAAACCTTTTATATTCTCAGCCTAGAAACAGAGAAGAATAACCAGCCTGGCACAGTTGTTCTCTGATGGCTTGCTCATGACCTTTGATTCAATAAAGCATTGGGGCTGGGTGGCCAAGGAATGTTTGGTTGGGAATATTAAAAAAGTTGAAAAAATAAATATTAAAAAAAGTGAAAAAAATAGAAGAAAAATTTAGGATATTATCCCTTTAAATTGAAATTGAGACCTAGACATTGTGCAGAATCATGAACAGTTCTGCTGTTTATTTCCAGGTTTAAATGAAATAAGAATCTGGTTTCACACAGTTTCTAATACTGTTTGCACACTACTAACTTATTTAATTTTTCCAGTATGCTAAATTGAGCAAATAAACAGTAATTGTGCACTGAAATGTGTAGAGATGTGTTCTCTGTAGAAGACATGTTCACTTTTTTCACTCATAAATAAAAAAAAAACATCATTTGACCAGCGGTGTCCAAATATTGCATGCTTACTGCAACACAAAGGCACAATGTGTCCGATTTTTGCACCTGAAAGAACCACAAAGGGCTTAGAACACCAACCCTGCGCAGACGTGAGTGTCCTGCGTGCTGCTGTTCATGTGTTTCCATAATGGCTTAGAATGGCTTGTAAGTGTCACAAATGATTCCAGCCAACAGGCCCCTGCAAGTGTGCAGTGCATGCTGGGAAAGCTAAAGGCTAATCTCCAGTGGTGCAGGCCTAATGGAGGAGAATGTGAATTTAACACCCTGTCCACATATTACTGACCACAGAGGGCTTTGAGCTAGAAGACTGCTCTTATATGTGCTTATAGAGTCTTTTAAAATACCTGGCCCTTAAAACAAACCTGAGGAAAGCAACAAGAAGGCTTGCTCTTTTCTTTTCCAGAAGGAGGGGCTGAAATATATTGATATTTCTCTGAGCCTTAGACAGGTTTTGATTATTGCTACTAGAGGCAGTGATGTGAGGAGGCTGAGTTGTGGAAAAAGAAGATGAAAAATTGAACATTAGTTCTGGGACCATGCAGAGGCAAAGGCTATTCAGAGAATGGAGATAGAATTTGAAATGAGCTGCGTTAGCGTCAGCGCGTGAGGGGTGTGTGTGTGTGTGTGTGTGTCAGAGAGCTTTGCAGATTTCTTTTCTCGAGCCTGTTGCCCCCATTTGGTAAATTCAATCACTTGGAAAGTGGAAAATGTCAGAGAAGCACAAATAATGTATCACTCTGGCTATGATCCCACTGAAGAGTGCTGAGACTGGAATATTAAAGTGAACATACATGAGGCTTTGTTTTGGCATTGCTGAGGCCTACTTTTGTCCACTGCTTTGATGATTCCTCTTCCCTGTAGTCTGTCTTTACTCTCCCTTCTTACCTTTCCATCTCTCTCCCTTTTTTGTCCTACAGTTTATCCCTCTCTGCAAGAATTCCTCCGCAAGTTTTCTTTTTGAGAAATTGTAGCCGAGCGCATGAATTTTACATGCCGTGATCTTAGTCAATACCACCAACCTGCCTCAAAAGGTCATTTCATTTCAAAATGGGCAAATAAAAAAGCCCTGCAGGCAACAACTGAACACAGTGCTGGATTGGGAGCAGTTGGGCAGTCGTGACAGTATTTTAATAACACGGACAATAATATCATTCAAGCTCTGAGCAAAAGTGCCATCACGTCACAGCCCGCCACCGACCGCACAGAGACAAACAAAGCTGCTGGACATAAAAACGATGAGTTGTGATTAGCCATAAATCATACCCAGAGTTTATTTCTTTAAAAAGAAACTCATTCTTGTAAAGTAGTGTAAGAAGAAGCTGACTGCTAGCAAATCTTTAAAAAACTGTTACTGGTATTTTTCTGTACAATTCATCTACATCATTATTTAAATGTAATTAAACTACCATTCAAAAGTTTGGTTATAATTATCATAATGATTGGTTTTATTTAATTTAATTAGAACTTATATAGTCTACATAAAGTATTCTAACTTAGAGACTAGATAGTACAGCGACATTTCCAAAAAAGTTGGTTTGCTGTGAAGGATGTAGATGAAAAAAGAAAATACTACAAAGACAGCATTTCAAATATTGAAACAGAGAAAGTTTTTTGAAAAAATATATGCCCATTTTTAATTTGATGCCAACAACATGTTCCGAAAAACTTTGGATAGGGGCATGTTTACTACTGTGTTTCATCTCCTCTTCTTTTAACAACACTCTGTAAGCATTTGGGACCTGAGGAGACAAACTAGACAAACTATAATAGTTTTGAAAGTGAAATGTTTTCCTCTTCTTGTTTGCTATAGGAACAGGAATATAGTGGTTGGTATAGTGTACTGGTTAAGACCTCTGCCAGCTATGCTGTAGAGCGGGATTCAATCCCCCACCAGGGCAAGCACCCTACACTATACCAATAAGAGTCCTTGGGCAAGACTCCTAACACCACCTTGGCCTACCTGAGTAAAATGATCAAATTGTAAGTCAGCTAAATGTGAATGATTTCAGCTGCTCAACAGCTCAGGGTCTCCCTTGTCGAATTTTTCATTTTATCAGGCACCAGGGCGACAGGTCTAGACTGCAGGATGGCCAGTTTAGCACCCAGACTCTTTTAATACAGAGCAATGCTGTTTTAATACATGCAGAATGTGGTTTTGCATTGTCTTGCTGAAATAATCAAGGCCTTTCCTGAAAAAGACGTCATCTGGATGGCAGCATATTTTGCCAAAACGTGTATATGTGTCATTCAGCATTAATGGTGCCTTCACACATGTGCATGTCACCCAAACCATGTGCACTAATGCATCCCTATACCATCATGAATACTGGCTTTTGAACTGTATATAACAAGTTGAGCCGTCTTTAGTCTGAAGAACACAGTGTCCATGATTTCCAAAAAAAAGGTTGATTTGCCAAACCACAGAACACTTTTTCACTTCACCTCAGTCCATTTTAAATGAGCTCAGGCCCAGAGAAGGTGGCAATGTTTCAGGATCCTGTTTATATGGTTCTTCTTTGCATTTTAGAATTTTAATCTGCATTTGTATAAGAGGTAGAGGTATAAGCATTATATAGTATATAAGTTCAATGACCAGTTTCACTGTGTTAAGAATCCCCTCATTCATTTCCATCCTAAACACTTTTTTAAAATGCTGTACGAACACCGTAAGTGAAATCAGTTTAAAAAGCACAAGCACAAAATTCAGGTTTTAATAAGAAGAGGACAATGAAGAAATGTAAATTGTCTTTTTCAATCTAACTTAATTATCTATATGGGACATTTTCTGCCACATAATTAATTTTTTTAATTTTGTATATTCATTGGAATATAACTTTATTCTCAGTGTTGCACAGCCTTCTCAGTCATTATGGAATCACCTACAGCCCTGTTCATTACTCTACAACATCTAAACATTACTCTAAAATTTCTTAATTTTTCTTCCAAATAGCTGAGAAATATGAAGTAGTATTATTTTACTGGAATCCTACATTATATTAATCAACTACAAAACAAATTAGAAACAATGAAAATAATGATTCCAAACTTTCGAAAGTGTAATTACATAATGAATTACATAGTTGATTACATTGTTATTACATTAATTTTCAATTTGCACTCTGCACTGACTCAATGTCAATAAAATGATAAAAGCTAATTCTAATTAACTGCAAGTGAGAAATAAATACAACATGCTTTTGTCACCACTCTTAGTAACTGCGACGTTCATGTTGAAGAAATCATACCTGACTAAAACAAACAGTGAAAAAACACAGACTTTCCACCAGCTGTACTTGTAAAACTAACTCAATAAAAAGGTGAAGATGCAGCAAAGTTTCTAGCATTAAATTCACACCTGCAGGCTTCATTTGTGTTCAGCTGTAATTATTAATTCATGGATAAAATACTGTGTATTCTGCTGCTCTGGGGAAAAAGAACACCGAATAAGAATAAGAAATAAACGTTGAAAACAAAAATGTGATGTTTTTTCCAACAGAGACCTGAGAATTGCTCATCAGCAAGTGGACATAGCCTCTTTTAACAATAGAGCCCAGTTACCTTGGTATGGAAAAACATGCAGTGTTTTCTTGAGAATTCTCTGGGTTGTTGTCTCTCTAATGATACTGAGCCATCTGAGGTCTTTTCCTACTTTTGGTTCACCTGGTCTCCACCTAAGCTGTGATTGCATACTTCAAAATCTCTCCTGGTGTCATACGTTACCTGAGGAAGTTTCACGTACTGTTTGCTGAACATTACATAGTCAGACACACTGACTATTCTTGCATACTGCTTTCATGTACTACGTAGTATAGAAGTATGCCATATCAGACGCAGCCCAAGTCTCCAGCATGCAGTACTCCTGAGAAATTTGGTTGTTTATGTCCTTTGATGTCATATATGACATCCACCAGTTATAAGGACGTAGCATGTTAGTATCAAACGTAGTTGGTTATCTATACTAATATGTAAATTTCAACTTTGAAACTAATTTGTAAGTTTTATTAGGAAGTTATGACAGTGAGGAAGCTTAGTGAGGTAAAATCTACCCAGGCACAAAGGCACAGAAGGCCGAGTGAAATTGTCTTATTAAGACTTAAGGCATCAACTGCAACCAACTTCATGTAACATTTTATTCTGTTGTACTGAGTGCTGAGTCAAACCAGATTAGCATTGTGTATTTGTTGAATTAAAAAATCTAGTACACCTATAAAAAAGGGGTTCTGCAAGGATACTTTAGTAAAGGCAATGGATACGTACAGAACAGTGACAATGCAAAGGACCATTTGATTACGTAAATGGCTCCTCACATGATGGAAAACCTACAATATATGGTTCTATCAGGAACAACAGCACTAATAAAGACATGCAGTAGAAAGAAAAAAAAACACACAGAAAAACTGACTCGCTGGTCGACTTGAGCTCATACTAGAAAAATAAACAAATAAACTAATGTTTCTTACTTTGGACACTGGAGCAATAATGATCAATTTTTCATGTGTTTTGCCTTTTACGCCTTCAGTGTTAATGAGCCTGTTATTGTTCCTTGTGTAGTTTAGACAACTGTGGTTTCTGTGTTTATCTAAAGGCAGCTTTGCACCGGGTGATAATCAGTTATAATCATCATGATAACGCTGCCGAATTGTGAACAAACTCTTTGATTGTGGGTTCAAATCTGTTGTATTTCAATATTTAAAATCACATTACTCCACCGTGACTGATTTACTGCCTCTGCCAAAAAGGACAACCTTTCAGTTCTGGCAAAGTTCTGGCAGAGTCAGAAATTTTGGATCAAAATCCCAAGGTGTGACCACAGCTTTGGCAACTAATAACAGCCAATAAGGAGCAGCTTGAAATGACAGGTGTGCATGAGCAAGAGGGAGAGATGATAGACTGAACTTAAGGTGCTTCATTGCTAACATTTTTAAAAATATTTGCTTACATTAATCGTCTGGCTCAGCCCTCAGTTCTCCAGAGCTAGCTACCATATAGCTGACAGAAAAATTAACCTACTGACCTTAAGTGCTCCTTGGAGAACAAGTGTTTCATGGAGCCCTTTTATCTCAGCCAAGAACATCTCCAACATCTGCTTCTTAGCTAGGATTTTTGTACTTGTGTGGCAATTTATTGGCAAAAAAGTAAATACATACTGTTGTCATTCCCTTGCATTGTAAATTTATCACCAGAAAGTCTTTGCTGTATAATATAATTTGCAGTACAACTGAATGTTGCGCAGAAATGGAGTTTGGTCAAGGTTTTATTTGCAGCATCTCATGCAATGTGGCATGCAATAAACATATAATACTGCTGTAATCGCAACGCGTAAAGCTGGCCTAATGCTGTTGGGTGAGATTGGCCTTCATTCGTGTGTTAAACAAGCCGTGTTCATTCACTTCCAATCCATAAATCCACATAATGATGTGACCCACAGTGAACTCCAAAATCCTGACAGTACCACTAATGCAGGACTCCATAAACTCGTTCTTAGCAGAGTGATGTAATTTTGCCCATTGGTGGTTAGGAAGATTGTTTTTTTCCACTTTTGTTTTTTTCTGGTTATAATTTTTGGTTATTATTATTATTAGTTTTTTTTTTGCAATATATTAAGATTTTAACATTGAAAATAAATCTAGGCAGTCATTTTGGGTGGTCATTTTCAAAAGTAGGTGATAATAATATAACTCATAATAACTCATAATGCCACCACTGTGCTAAACGTTTATGAGTAGGTGAGCTAGTTCCATGAGGTGCCATTGCTCTATAACCTTTTTTGGTATTTTAGAAAACCCCTTTTGCTAAGAATGTAGAACGATGACCAAAATTTTGGTGTGTATATTTTGTGGCACAGATTGGCTCTTATACTTTGACCAGAAGGAAGCATCGTCGGCTGATCTCTGATCAAATATTAGCCGCCTACTAAAACTCCATATCTAAGAAAAAGTGACTTTTTGGAAGAAAGAAATAACATTTCAACACTTCTACTCATGTACTAATATTTTCAAAAAGAGTAAAAAATATTAAAAAAAACAGAACAATTAGGTTATGAAGTTTTCATAACAATGAAAATCATTCAATAATTCTGATATGCACTTGATTGATCCTTCCATCCCTAAAAAAAAAAAGTTTGCATGGCAAATTTGAACAGAAATGACTAGCCACAATGGTTGCACTAATCATTAAAGTGGGCTTATCTAAGCTGAGGCATCAGGTAGCGATGCAGATGAAGCACAGTGTCCTACTGTGTGCTGCATCATGCATAATCGGCTAGAACAGACAGAGAGCCTGCAGAGACACTGCTCACATCTCAGACGGATTCAGAGGCGCCTGTTTCATCAGCCGAGGCTTAAAGGCCTTGTGAGTGTGTGAAGGTTCTTAATTCCTCATCAGGATATTTCCACCTCCATTGCCTAATATATGACATTTGCTTTAATAACTCTATTATAGTCAGATAGCATTGAGAAGGATGGTGCATATAACCAACTGGAGTCACGGCTATCTCTCTTTTTAAAACCTTCCTGATAAGACTGTCTCATTACTTACCTTTCAACTATATTGGCTGGATGGTGATATTGCTGCAGACACACCCTCACACACACACACACACACACACACACACACACACACACACACACCCTCACACACACACACACACACACACATTGCGAGCTGTTCAGCTGTACTGTACATCCCAGAGCTATTAAATCCTGACAGTATACAACATTGTATGCTGTCCATCTTCTGGCTGTTGTGAGAGCTCATGGGGCTGACTTAGAGCAAGGAGCAGGCCAGAGTTTTAATAGCTTTTCACGCCAAACTTCCACAACCGCCACGGAGAAGCTGCAGTTGGCTTGTATCGAACAACCTTGGAGAACACAAGAACAGACCATTTGAGAAATGATATCCTCAACTCATTATTCAACTCCATGTCCAAAAATAGTTGGGATGCTTTGTGGAATATAGATAAAAATAGGATGCAATGATGTGCAAATCATGTAAATCATATTTTAAAGGAAATTACTACAAAGACAACGAATCAAATATTGAAACTGAAAAATTTTGTTTCTGACAAATATGCGTCAATTCAGTTTTGAATTTGATGCCAACAACACATTCCAAAAAACTTGGGACGGGGGCATGTTTACCACTGTGTTTCATCACCTGCACATATTATAACAGCATGACCCTGTAGTAAGAGTCAGGGTGCTAAACTGTCCAAACCTGTCACCACTGATAACATTTGACGCATTCCGATACTAAAAATATGACAAAATATCAACTATTGAACAGCTGAAATCCAATACCTTGTAAGAATGGGAACTTTGGTGCAGTCCCAACTTTTGTGTTATGGAATCAAATTCAAAATGGACAAATATTTTTTTCAAAAAACAATGATATTTCTCAGTGTCTTTGTACTATTTTCAATGAAATACAGGGTTTATCATTTTTGCAAATCATTGCTTTTGTTTTTATTTACATTTTGCACACCATCATAACGTTTTTGGAAGTGGGGGTATAAAATAAAAAACATCAGTTTTCAAAAAACTGAAATATATAAAAATGAATTTTATTATTCAAAGAATATGTTTTTTGTTTTAGGGCCCATATTACAGAAAATATAATTTACATCTTTTACATTTACATATTTATCATTTACATCTATCAGTCCTCTAAGTAAAGAAGAGAGGCTGAAAAATGGTCACGTATAATTTAAATTATTGTTGGTTTTGGTTCATAGAACCACACAAAATGGCATAACTGGTGCTCAGGGGGAAAATAAAATGACACAAAACCACAGGACATTTTAAAACTTTCAATTCATAAAAGCCATAAATGGTGACATAAATTTTTACCCAATTATCTGTGTCCAGTTCAGTCAGCCAGCTAGGTCTCCCCATCACACACTGGGAAGGGGAAGGTGAAGACTAGCACATGCTTCATCCAAGACATGTTATACCGGCCTTCTTCTCATACTTCACTAACCTAAAACTGACATGAAATAGCTAAAACTAATAATGCACCCCTAAAACTAAACAGAAATGAAAAATCAAGATAAAAATGAAATACAAATCAAAATGAATGAAAATATATAAACGATAAGACCTCTGATTGTCAAGTTTAGTTTTCATATACTTTATTCAGTTGACTAATGTCAGCACATTTACTGTATATTAATTAATGTGCCTTGTCTCTCATGAATCAATAAACAAATAAGTAAACACTAAGATTCACATCATCACTGTTATATCAGACTTGAAATTCAATTAGTTTCATTATTTATTTAGTCTGTTTAAAAAGGGTAGCAGCTCTTTACATTGTATGAACATTTCACGATAAATGGAACATTAGAGCCCTGCAATGGACTGGCGACCTGTCCAGGGTGTATCCTGCCTTCTGCCCAATGACCGCTGGGATGGGCTCCAGCACCCCCCTGCGACCCTGAGGGAGAAGCGGCTTAGAAAATGTGTGTGTGTGTGTGGAACATTAGAAATCATCCAAATGAATGGTTTCCCTCTGCAGTTGTCTCTTCTCTTACTTATCTTCTCTCTAATATCACTTTGTCATTAGTGTCTTCATTTCTAATGACTTCACCTCTGTAGTAAGTGTGTTCACACTTGGCATGTTTGGTTCAATCAAAATGTGCCCTGGAGCGATTTCTCTGCAGTTCAGCAGAACAAGAAGTGTGAACACGTGAGCCCTGGTGTGCAGTGAATAAGCTGCGACCAGCACATGACACCTGTCTGTTTACGTCATGGTTATGTCAGTGTTGCATAGCAGAGTTTAAGTAAAGTATTACTTTTACTTTCAGTTCAGCGTCAAGTATGTAAGTGTGAATCCTACACAAACCAGAAATAAAAAAGATACCATGTATGATTTTCTGCTTCATTCCAGATTAAGGGAACTACAAATGTAAGCACACCCTTAGTCTCCTGTCTCATTCAGCTGAATTGGTTCAAAAGTCAGAGTTCAAAACATGTTTAACTGACTTGGACTTAAGACTGAAATCCTTTAGCTTTGAGTGAAGCCTATGACTTAATTATGTTTATTTTATCAAAACAAGTGACTGACCATTCCATTTTGTCAGTAGCTAAACAATCATAACATTACTGAAACTTTTAGAAGTGACAATTTTGCCAAATTCATAACTTAAAAATGTTAAGCAGTGCATGACTAGCAAGCAGCTGTGAACAGTTGTAGACACATAAAATCATAATAATTATCATTAAAGCACAAAAATGTTTACTTTTACTACCAAACAATAGGATCTAACTGCTTACCACGTGGCCATGAGGGACAGGGATGCAGTCTCACTTCCTGCTCTAAAATGCAGGGGTGTGGCTAAAATAAGGCTCTGTAAACTAAAGTTCTGTGTGTTCCAGTAGTGATGTGAAAATGTGGGACAGCATTTTTAAAAATAAAATCTCTTTATAAAAGCATTATTTATATATATATATATACAAAGTGTTCTATAAATGATTAATTCAAAAAAAGACACATTCAGCTTATCATAATTAATGCACTGGTTTTAATTAGATCGTAGCACAGTGATTATAGATATCCAAGGTCTCGATACATATGGTCTGAAAATTGCATTTTAATTGTTTCTTTGTCAGGTATTGTATGAATCTGATAGCTTTGTCTATCAGTGTAATCTGTCGCTGTGGCTTGTTTCCCATAGTTTAGATTTGGTCCTACATTTTTGGTTCTGATCCTCACTTGCTTCCCAGTTAGTGCACTTGCATTCATCCTCTCCTCTCCAGCCTCGCAACAGCGACACATGACATACGATCTCATCCCAAGGTAATACATTTAAGTTTAGAACGTTTTTGTCTTTCCTATAAAGTTTCTTTGGAGATACAAGGTTTTAGCAGTGACATTTCCTTTGCCCATAGAGATTAATTTTGAGTTTGTCTGATTTTCTCTCATCACTATGAAATAAATCAGAATTCATGGACACCGAGGGTGACAGGACGAGGGGGAGAAATAATTTAGGCCTAGTCACATTTTTTTCTGAATGTACAATTGAGAAGATTACAGTCTTTTTTAGCACTGCTCCCCTTTTACAGCATATGCAATTTCTCCCAAGGTCAAAGCTGGCAGGGGGTGAGAGAGGGCTGTGCTGGTATTTTAGTAGAGAGCTTTTTGAAGTAAGGGCTAGTAAGGGAGAATGAAAGGGGGGATGATGAAAGGATAAATATGCAGCAGGGAAAGTGAGATGAATAAGCATCTGCGGAAAAATAAGGCAGCGCTCTCTTGCCGGACTGATGTATTCATTTTCCGAACCGTTACGCATTCAGCAGACTACAAAGCTAAACAGTGTCTCAAACAATTCTTTAACACTGAAGGAAAGGAACGTTTGTGCTTTAAAGTTGTTTTTTGGTGCATTATTTTTTACTCCATGATAAGGCAGGAGAAGTCTTGAGGGCAAGATAGGGGCCTGTTTTTTCTAGGTGTTTATGTGCCAAGACTGGCTCGAGACCCGGTGGCCTTTCGGTCAAGGCCCTTTTTAACTGCACTTTCAAATGAGCCTTAAGGTGGTGTGACACTGTGGATTATGCCATCTCATCTGCTGGTGAGCGTGACTTTGACACCCCTGGGAAATGCATCCGTTAGCATTTTAGCTTTAGCAAACAGCCCATCTCGGCAGGGGAGAAAACCATCACTCCCCCCACACGCACATTCACGCTTTGCCCACACACCCAGCAGGCCTTTCTCTGTGTTTCTGTCTGCTGTATGTCTGTATAAACTCCCGTGAACCTCCTGTGGGGCTTTCAGTGCAAAAGATTTTGGTCTAAATTATTCCAGTTCACAAACCTTGATGAGGCCAAGGCGCCAAAACCTGGCACGGAGTTACTAACCTGGCAACATCTCTCTATTTCTCTCTCTCTCTCACTCTCTTTCACTGGCCCATTTTCATCTGAGTCATATCCTTGCAGCAATCCTTTCCTCCACACAGCGTTGTGCTTCTGTATCTAATGGCCAAAGTGTCACTATAAATGTACGTCATCAGTATTGAAAAAAAGCAGAGAGTAAAAAAAGTATTAAAAAAAAAAACTGAGGTAGTTTGTTAATGTCTATAACATGGTAATGTCTGAAGCAATTTCTGCCGGCCTGTCAGGACTAAATGCTGCCATAGGCTATAGAGAGAATCAATCACTTCAGTAAAAAATTAGATGAAAAGAGAGATAATAAGTTGATACATGACCAGTCTAATCAAAATTCAAAGCGGAGACGGAGATGAAATTAATGAGTTAATGATTGAGAGGCCCTTTGAATCGGGCGGTGTACGCGTGTTGACAGCTCTTTGAAGCTATTTCTTACTCAAAGGCCATCGAGATGTTAAATCACGTTTCACCACCGACTCGGGAGTCATTCTTCACTTCTCCAGGATTCGTTCGGAGAGAAAGGAGCCCAAATGTGCTGTCCTCATGTGAAGTTCATCCAGAACATCTGTCAGTGCAAACAAGCCCTCGTAGGACCCCAACAATGGCTGTTTCAGGCACACAAAGAATAATAATTTAGACTCTATTGTGTTGTCCTCAGCCACATACACTTCTTTGGAATACAAACAAAGTAGAATGCCAGTTGTCGTCTACACTGCCAGAATGAAATGTACATTGTAAATAAATTGTGTCCCCTAAGGTACACTTTGAGAAAAAAATGGACCTTTCAGGGTACAAGTGCTGTCACGAGGGTGGTACCTGCAAACTTTTAGTTATGGAATGTGTTGGTACTGTGTTCAACTGCAATTTTATTTTTCACTCCAGGCTCTTTATTTGAGGCTTTAAGATGAAAGGTATATTTGTGCACCTTTCCCCTGAAAGTGAAAAGTAGTGGCCTTTAAAAACTTCTTTAAGGTTGCACAATTGGAACTTGCAGGCCATGCTGTGTCTTTGAGGGGGCAATTACATCGACCAGTACCTTTTTTTTCTGACAGTGCATAAACAAGGTGAAGCTAACCTAGATGGACTTCAAGGTACAATTGCATATCTTAAATAAACTTTAAAGGGGAATTCAAATTTGATGTGAAATTGCTTGTAGTAAAGCTATTTATCCATTTTTATTTCTTTGCCATGGGGGTAGAAACCAGGGCCATCATTTCTACAATACAAATATTGGTATTTTATTTGCCACCAGTGAATTACCAGTGAACCTACGCATGTCTTCTGAATCATTGGATTTCCTGTTGAAAATGATGAAATAGAGGTGCACAGTGTTGATTCAAATGTAATAAAAACAAATCAAATAAACACATTACATCAGTGCAGCTCAGTATATTCATGCAATAACTTCTGTGAGGGAGGTTTTGGATACATTTTGTATTTTAGGTACATTTTAGCTTTTGTACAGTTAGAAATAATAGAAATAATAGAAATAATAAGGTACTATGCAGGTACATGAGCCAGGTACTGACCCAGTGAACTTTATGTTGATGATGGTAAAATAATGGTAAATGTTTCAAAATAAGTTTTCTTTGGAGACTAATATGCCTTACAACACCCTCCATATATCTCTTGACTGTAAATAGGCTTTTAAATGTACAGTTTAGGCCAAAAAATGTGTCTCAAAACTAAACTGTAAAGCAGCAGGCAGCTTTTACAGTCAAACGCTTCAGACGTCTGGTTCCTATCACCACCACTGAGAACAATTCTGACTCTGTTCTTTCTACAGTTCAGTTCACATCAAACCACTCTGAATAACTTTGTTTACATCTTAACACAGAAATTTTTAAAAATCAGAGGAATTACCTTTTACTGGTGTTTGGAATCCGTGCAACTTAAAAATAGTAATAATAATGCAGCAGAATATGGTACAGCTATGTTCTCTAACCAAGGGTACCAAAGGTGCTCCTTTGAGAATGCCGCCCGAGTGGCAATAGATGGACCCAGAAAGGTAGAGGTAATTTAGTATTATGAGTATAGAGTATATATTGTTGCTGTAGTAACAAAAACTTGTATTTGCAAAATGGTAATTTTATGGAGATTTTAATGCAAGTTAATGTTACAAGAAAAATAAACTGGCTGTTTCTAGTGGTCCACTTATCATGACATGTTCACGCAATGTAAATGTTTCAAATGTAACGAATTAAAAGTTGCTTTGATATGACATCAGCAATGCATCTTCTCAGTCTTCTTTGCTCCTTTAGTGACAGCAGACTATTCTTTTAGTGTTGTAGTATACCTACAAGGCAACACCAACAGATTGAAATTAAACAATTTTGCTTACAGTTTAAATATGTTCCAAGTAGCATATGTGCTCACGGCTACGACCCAAGGTGCGACATATGGAGGAAACATCTGGAAATATCAATCTAGACAGAATTAGAGGAAAAAAAAAACGTAGCCGGCCGTCTATGTTTGAAGCAGGCACGGTTCAATCTCCATCACGGCTTTAAAAATTGCAATGGGAATGTTACGCTTTCTCACATGATTAGGCCTAGAGCATTCACCCTCCTCACTGCGCTTGGCTGGAAACTGATTGCTATTCAGTGCAGCGAGATGACATTTTCTTTACCCCTGCAAAAATTTGGATTATCAGATCTCGCTCCATAGCATGGATTGAAATGTTCCTGCATCCGTGGTTTGCCCAAAGGCTTATCTCCATCAAGATAATGGTACTTTAAAAGCAAAATGCTCTTTAGATCTAAACCAGAATGACCTTTGAGTGGGGATGAGAGTGAAGATGGAGAGTCCTTTGGTCCGATTCACTGCATGCTTGTGTCCCATCACTGTAGATCTGTGGCTGTATTAGCAGAATTGTGGTGATTAAAGTCATAGAAGTTGCTGTTCCCGTGTAGAGGTGTTCAAGACGACTTGCTGAAGTGCAGAACGAGCATCAGAACGGGGAAGAAAGGGGATTTAAGGGACTTTGAACGTGGCGTGGTTGTTGGTGCCAGACGGGCTGGTCTGAGTATTTCAGAAACTGCTGATCTGCTGGGATTTTCACGCACAACCATCTCTAGGGTTTACAGAGAACGGTCCGAAAAAGAGGAAATATCCAGTGAGTGGTCAGTTGTGTGGACGAAAATGCCTTGTTGATGTGAGAGGTCAGAGGAGAATGGGCAGACTGGTTCCAGATGATAGAAAGACAGCAGGAACTCAAATAACCAACCAGAATCTCTGAGGAACGTTTCCAACACCTTGCTGAAAGTCTGACAAGAAGAATTAAGGCAGTTCTGAAGACAAAAGGGGGTCCAACCTTTTACTAGCAAGGTGTACCTGGCTGGTGAGTGTATTTATATATACGTGTGTGTGTGTGTGTGTGTGTGTGTGTGTGTGTGTGTGTGTGTGTGTGTGTGTGGCTAAAATTTGGTAAATACCATGATTGCATAAATTCAAGATGCAAAGAATGGCTGCAGGACTGAATTAGAGGAGGTGTAAATGCTATTAGAGATGTCCTAGTCAAGCCTACAAATGACATTCATACCAAGCTATGCAAACACAAACAATTCCACATCACTCTTTTGCAATTTAGGTCACCAGTTTAAAAAAAAAAAGAGAGAAAAAAAATGCAAAAAGCCATTACAGATTCAATTGTTTCCACAGTAATAAAAATCCATTTCTTTTTCTTTTTAGGGGATGGAAATCTATTATGACCCCCCTTTACACCTCAGCCCCCCCTTAACCTCTTTACAAGGAGAATACATCAGACAGGCCCAGGTATTGGTTTTCAAAACTTGAGCACAATCACACTTTAATTTATTTTTCCACTCTCTCTGATTCATTTTAGATTGGACGTCAGTCTGCATGATTACCCTCAATCAAGGACGGGCGGAATGGATGCAGCAGCCGTGTGCTTCCTTGGCTCTACAGTAAACTGAGCAGGCTGCAGCTGGGGTGACTCTTCAGAACAAAACAGCAGGCAGGTCATATATCTCCCCCTTTTAATGTGGTCACACTGCTGTCAGCTGCCATTCCCAGCTTAAAAGATTACACAGCCGTAATTCCTCGTCTGAATTAATATGTTCCGAACCAAAAGTGTATTTATCTCATTAATTAACTGCTCAATGCTGGTGCATTTTAATTTTGCTTATCTCTGGCACAGATCCAGAGTCATATCCTGCATGTTAAGTTGCCTCAGAATGCCATGATAGTTTTTCATAGAAACAGGAGGGAAGGAGAAACACCTTCGCATAAGCAGTTATGGAATCATCATATAGGTATCGTGACTTGACAAAGCACTGTAATGTATGTACCACCCAAATTAGCACAACAAATATATTTTTAAGCTCCAGTGTAGAGGTTTGTTTACATTCAACATACTGTTTTGGAATGGGGGTTTAATAAAATGTTAACATAGTTTGTGTGAAATCATCAGAGACTGAGGTACACAGGGTACACAACTGGAATTTAAAGGCCATGCTGTGCCTTTGAGGGGGTATTTACATTGTATTTACATTGTAAATTGGGGGACTAAAATTGACCAGTACCTTTCTTTTCTGTGTATAAATAATATAAAGGTGCCCTAAATGGACTTCCAGGTCCAATTGTATACCTTAAATATGTTTTAAAGTGGAATTCAAAACTGCAAATCAAACTTTGGCTTCTTCTGTCGGAGTGGTTCGATGTAAAATTGTTCATAGTAGAGATATTTATTCATTCTTATTTGTTTGCCACTGTGGTAGCTTTTATACAGTTAGAAATAAAGGTACTAATCTGCTAAATGAAAAAAATATGATAATGTAAATGACCACTTCCCACCAGAGGATCCAGGAGTGCATTCCTCACTTTTTTATATTAAGAGTAGGTCAGTCAGTGTGGACTGTTTTTGATGTAAATACTGAACGATGACCATTAGGATGTGGTAAACTTTAACTAGAAAAGTTGAAGGGTTGAAAAGTTGAAGAAAAGTTGAAGGAAAAAAAAAGCATCACTTATACAACCTTATGTGGTGCATTTGGTGGATGGTAATATTAAGGTTGCTGCTGAGTGGATATTTTGCAAGAAAATAATTAATAATCTTGGTCTTGAATAGAATTTGTCATTTTTCTACAGCAACTTTGTTTTCCCACAGCATTTTTTAATTTAGTCTGAAAATAAATTATGTTGATTTCTCTTCAGGATCTCTCCTCCCACTGAAATGTGCAGATATTCATCAGCAAAGGAAAGCTGGTTTTTATTGTATCTTCAAAGAAGCTTTAGTCATTCTTGGAAAACTATTGTGCATATTTTGGACAATTTCTTGACGATTCTAGAAGAATAGGCCTGGTATCATTTTGGAGACTGGGACCAGTCATGGTGCATAGTTACCATGGGTGGATATGGACAAGACAAAAGCAAAGCTCTCACAAAGAGAAGAGCAAAAACCTTCAAAACAGAGAGCTGCATTTTAGATATGCCTTCCAGTTCTGCTGTAACTGATAATATAGCCACCAAAATCAATCTCAAGAGCCTGTGCTGTTGTTGTGGTTTCTTCTTTTTCACAAACTAATCCCCCCATCCCTGTATCTAATCAGAACTCTCCAATTGGTCCAGCTAAAAAAAATGGCAGAGGAAACATCTCACTGTTAGCAAGGTATCAGACTTATTGCAGGGAGCAAAACAAAGTGAAACTTGAAAAGATTTAGGATGGGTTTTATCAGGATAGGCTTGCACTGCCAGCTGAAGGGGAAAAACTGGAGAATGGCTCATCAAATCATACTATGTTCCAGAAATTGAACCGTCTCTGTAAGCATGAATCAGTATTCATAATACAATACTAATACAATAATACTTACTGTTACCATTTCCGTCATTACAATACAGCAGAAAAATTGAATTTTATACCAGCACCAGGACCAGAGACCAAGTTTGTCATATTTGCTATTCATCGTACGCAGGGTGGGGCCAAAAATAAACGCTAACTCTACCATGATGGGCATGAGAAAAGATTATGGACCATTTATATCTTATCTTTGACATTTCTGCATAGCCTGCTAAGCTTGTCTAATACTATTTTAGTAAAAAAAAAAAAAAAAAAAAAAAAAAAAGTAAGCATTAAGCTCACAGACCTCTGACAACAACAAAGTAACCTTATTAACTCAAGCTGTTACTCTTTTATATTTGTTTGTTTTAGCCTTTTTGATTCCGGAAATGAGGAGAGGCCTGTTTCATACTACAGTATGAATGGACATTTTTCACTAATTGTAAGGGGGAGCGAGGAGGCGGACGCACACGCTGAGATAAGCGAGATTTATTATGGGCAAATCCAGGGTCGTGGTCAAAGCAGTCCAGGGTCAATGAGCCAACACGGATAGAGTGAGGGTAAGACATGACAAACACCAGAATCAACACATCAAACAAAGACCAGATACAAAGATACAATGATACAAAGACTGGCAAACGCAAAGGGGCAAACACAGGGCTTAAATACACGGAACAATGAGGGACAGGTGAAAACAATCAGGGGCGGAGTTACAAAACCAAAACACGAGCACATGGACAGGACTGGGAGGGGCCAACCGTGACACTAATGTTATCCTCTACTGTTTACTCCATTAAATTCAGTGACTATATTTGTCAACACAGAGGTCTATTTTGATATTGTTTCATTTTGGGAGTTGTGTAAGTCGTTAAAGTTACTGTTGTCACAGCCCTTTCAATTCTCTTTTCCCTTTCTTCACCAACAACATTGTCTATTATCTGCACTATCACTACATGCAAGGGAAAAAACATTTTTTGTCTCCTATTTATTGCCATATCTGAAAAACTGGACTGTGATCTTTTATTCTTACCAGTACATATTTATATATAATTGTATATAGTTTTATTTGATTTCTCATGGCTAAATTATTTACTCCATACTCTCTTCCCATTGTTTGAATTCCTATTTGTTTTCAAACACAGTGGTGGAGAAGTTCGCTTCACGCTCTACCCAGCTCTTTTGGGCGTTTAGTGGCCACAGCGATTAAGGACGTGTTTATTCATGGAGAGAATCTTCTAACTGGATTATCAAACATGTTGAGCTGTTGTGTTGTATGCAAATAGTGTATATATTTTTAGTAAAAGGGATTAAAAGGCAGCTAGGCATGAACTAAAAGGAAGAAGCTGTGTTTCCTCAAAGGCCATGACTTCAAGCAAGGCTGAATTTGACTTGGCAGACTTTTCGTTCCAGCTCTGTGGTTCTGGCACACACAGTGACACAAAAACAACGCCAATGGCTCCTGTTATCAGACTCATCCACACGGCTGAGTGAGCAATGCCAACGTACCTTCTCCTCTGATATTTAAAGCTGTATTAAGAAAAATGTCATGTAGATAACTGAATAATAACCCTGAAGGAAGGATTCATTAGACCTGTAATACATTAGACCTGTCATAACCTCTTTCAACAGCCCCCCTAGTGGCCATTAGAATGGAAATTGACTTGGATATTTTTAATCAATACAATCAAATGTACTTTAACTCCATAACTCTGGCTTCCTCTCTTCTCCTCTTCATCAGTAAGGTTCTTCATCATCGGATTTACTAGGACACTGTTGGCTCTCTGTGTGCAAAATGTTGTGATGTTGTGTTGAGCTGCTAGTGAGCAATGATACACAAAACATCAAACAATCCTGTACTGCCATAATAAAAATTACATTTGAACAGAATAAACACTGTAACTACAACAAAAAAATAAGATGAAAGACGGACACGTGTGGAGAAAAGCAAGATTTATTATGGGTAAATCCAAAATCAGGGTCTAGACAATCCATGGTCCGAGAGCCAACACGAAGAAAAGGTGGGACGGACATAATGAAAATAAACAGGTCAAACAAACAAACAACAGGGCCAGAAGATCAAACAACATACAACTCATCGACCCTCAAACATATCAAACAAAGACCAGCACTAGACTAGGGAAAACAGGGCACAGGTGGAAAACAGGTGGGAACAATCAGGGGCAGAGTCAGAAAACAAGGGGTCCGGGCTAGGAACAACAAACAAAGAAGCACATGGACATGTAAACAGATGCACATGGACGACTGAAACACAACACGAAGCACATGGACAGGACTGGGAGGGGCCATTCATAACATTATGACGAATTGTATTTTTATTTCCAACTTGCTTACTTTCAATTAACTACATTGATTAGAAGCATTGCATTTTTAAGAAAATGGATAACACATTTGAAGGCTAAATAGAGGACGTCAAAGCAATACTTGAGTATTTATGAAGAAATTAGGTCAGTATATACACAAAACAACATTCAGTGCTTAATGGTTTTTTAATTGAAGGCTCTTTCGCAAGGATCTCATAGCACACGCATTGAAGCATTGAATAGCATATGCATAAAGCAATACTTGAATATTTATGAACAGCCTTTGGATTTGACTGTACTTCATTACAATGTGTGTTATGAAGTCTTGATGTACATTCCCTATGCTAGCCAAGTTTTCTAACAGTTCTAGGAATAATTTCAATACTCGCAGTTTAAAGTAGTAACACATTTACCATTTGTAGCACTTTTATACATTTACTGTATTCACTAGTTACTTTGAATGGAAAAATGAATGTAATGCTAAAATGATCTGCAAAGATAAAAAAGATAGAAACAACTCAAACCATCTTGCAAAACCAGACCTAAACTGTTCATAAATACTCTTGAATTGTTATTTTCAGCAGCAACTGAAATCCAAGTACTGTAAAATGTAGTTTTGAGCTGATCATAGACGTGTGAGTCACTGCATATTTTACATTCGATCTAATAAATTTGCAAATCTTTTACGTACACGATACATACTTTGGAATGCAACCAAAACCATCATTTCCATCGAGAGAGCAGATCCATTATTTCAGCACATTAGCGAAAATATACAATGACACACATTACACAGAAAAAAACACCTACAGGGCAGGGGTCCGAGGCATATTATGGTGTATTATATGAATCTGAATTAGTTTCATGTGGAGGACATGCAGCCACTCAGCAGTGTGGTGATGTGTGAGGAATTAGTGAAATGTGCTGTCGATACAGCACTTTAACCTCAGGAAAAAAAGCTCATGAGTCAGCAGGTCCCTTTCTCCCCGCTGCGTGCGGGACGGCGCCGCATTGTTTCACCATCACATGCTCCAACACCTGGGCTTCTGGGAAACGCTCCACACACGCTCTTCTGCTTATGTCATTACCATCCCGTCAGCATATTCCTGAGTGCGAGGGGAGAAATGAGCCCACTGATGACTTTGGCAACATTAAATACATACAATTCATACCCAGCGGTTGTGGTACTTCATTGTAAACAGGAAAAGCAAGTCTGCAGAATTTAAAAGACTTATATTATACTTGTATGTGAGTGCGCAAAGCCACAAAGTAACGCTTAAATAATCCACTCACTTCCATGAGGGCTGGAAATTCTTGCCATTAGTCACATCACACATTACCATCTCATTACTATAGATGGGGTTATTAGGAAATGAACCATTAGGCATAATGCAGTAAGGAAATGGTTTGTGACTACACTCCAGGTGTTATGCGTCTGACTCTATGACTCAAGAAGCCACTGCTGAGAGCCCACAAAACACTCATATTTCTGAATGAGTTTCAACCCTAACTGTTCTCAAAACAGAAGGCAAAATCCATAACATCCAATCCAGTAGAAGGTCCTTGACTGAAACCCCAGCATTTTCTGTAGGAGAGTCATTTTCAAAACACACCATTTGGCCAAAATGAACATTGTTTTTTATCATGAAGATCCATATAAGCTATTCACAAGCAGCCATTTCAAGGGAAAAACATGAGTATGGCTATTACACAATTAACCTCTTAAAACCCCTGGCTTATCACATACTTTGCACACTCACATACATTCTCTAATATAAGTCTTTTAAATTCTGCAGACTTGCTTTTCCTGTGTGCAATGCGGTGCCACAACCGCTGGCAAAAAAATGGAATGTATTTAACAATTCATACCCAGTGGCTTAATATTCAGTAATTACGGGGACTAGTTAAGTTTTTCCTAGATTTTGGAATTGTGTAATAAAACTTTGGGCCCACCAGTGGACCCTGGCCATACAAAGATAGTTGCTTTTCTTCTATTGTCCCAAGGCCTTTTAAGATATATATCAATCCAAAGTTCAGTCTTAGAATTTGGTTGTGTTTTCTGCTTCTTACAATCTGAGTGGTCTCAAACACATTCAGGGATGTTGAGGTCTGGACTCGGTCCAGTGTTGTGAGAACAGCAGCAGCTTCTTTGTTTGATATGTAAATGTTCTCAGTGAGGGCTTCTTGACGGCTACATGTCCTTTCAGACCCACAGTGCTCAGTTATCTCTCATAGTGGAAGGATGGACAGAATTACCTGTAGATATTTTCAAATACGAAGCAAGATTGAAGAATGAAGCTTGATTTTCTGCTCTCTCTCAAAGATGACAGCTTTAAGTGCTGTTCATTTTAAAGAGAACAGTTTTGGTGGTCTACCAGGTCTTGTGTGGTTTTTAGAAGCCCCATTTTCCCTGTATCTTTTGGACTTGGTTTTTCATATATTCTTCTTTGCCTTCACCTTCCATATCTAAGTAGATTGTCTCATATCGTATATTCTGATATTCTCAGAAATATCTCTTGAAAAATGTATAAATTGTATTTAATTGACAGTGGATTGGGAGGGTAGTCTCTAACTTTTGCATGGTGGTATTTATTTATTTATTTTTTAAACTTTTTAAACACTACCAGGGAAGTGATTAGTTTAATCTCACGTTATTTTGGTAGTTCACTATTGTCCTCTATAGATTTTCTGTGGATGTTCCAATTGTGAACAAGCTATCTGTTGAGGCTCAGTTGATTCTAATCAGTGGTGGGGATGTGGTTAGGATTTGGACCAGGGTTAGGGCTAGCACCAGGGTAAGGTTTAGGTTTTGGGTTGAGGTTAAGGTTAGGGTTTAGAGTTAAAGAAAATTATCGTCAATTTAGTCGATATTTAGTTGAATGTAATAAACAAACACACACACACACACACACACACACACACACACACACACACACACACACAAGCAAACCACTAATCCTTCTGGGTCACGGTGGGGAGCTGGTGGAGCCTATCCCCCTGGACAGCTCGCCAGTCCGTCACAGGGTAGTTAAATGTAACTTAAAAGTAAACTAAGTAGCTTATCAAATCATCTAAAGTGGACTATTCAAATAAAGTGTTACTATTAGTTTCTCTCAGTTAATAATTACAGAAAACACAGAAAATGTAAGGATATTAGCTGTATATCTAAAGAGAAGAGTGTTTATCATTTTATCGTATTACACACGCTTGCTTATTTGGAATTTCAAATGTTCTGTTAAAAAAGAAGTTTCCCTTTTTTATGATATTTGTGGTGTCATCCTCTTTATTTAGAAATAACACAGGCTTTGCTCAAAGAGAAGTTTATCAAACAAATGCAACACTTTTCATTTTGGATGTAATTAACAGGTTTATTTATAGTCACCCTGTCTCACGCTGACTGTAACTCCTCACTGAGAGTTGCTCTGAGCTCGGAAATGGTTGTATAAACATGCAGCATATGTATTAATTATCCCAACATCTATTTCAATAATTAGTTCAATATAAAGGAATGAATACAACAAAGTTCACATGAAACCATTAAACATCAAATGCAGTCTAAGGTGACGATGTTCTCAATCTGTCTCATCACTGAGCTTGTAATCAGACATTCCTTAAACGTCTGAGAGCTCATTCTCTTTTTTCTCACTCTTTCAAAGTCAGGAAACTCCTCATGCAAGTCACTGGCTAATTTAATTATTGATAAAAAATGAATCATATAGAACTGCAATATTTAAGAACTGAGATTTGCTTAAATTAACTGTTGTTACCCAGAAGAATTAAAAAGATTGGAGATAATTAAAATCACTTAGATTCACCCACTCTCTTTTGTATAGCCGTCTGATGTCACTGAACAAAACAATTAAAAAGTAACTACTTACCATTTCAAAGGTAGCGTGTGCCTATGAAAGGCTTTAATTCCACTTTTATGAGAACTCAGAATGCTTTCATTAATAATGAAATCCTCCATGAGCTCTATGATACCAAAATCCATTTTTCATAAAGTAAACCTCCCCAGTTTCTGTGTGTTCTATAAATAAAAAAAGAGATGGTTAAATGAAAGACACAAATAAAAGTTTTTAATGAGGCGCTAAGCTCCTCAAACAATTCCCTAAACCTCAAAGACTGTATCACTTTGCTTCTTAACTTAGCTGAGTCTATAAAACTAATGAAAACTATTTATAAAGATAACTCAAAAATGGTTCATGATGGGACAGAACCATCTCTGTTACACTTTGTAGTAGAGGCTTGCCATGTATAACATTTTTAAAAAAAAGCAAAGAAAATGGCTGTGACACACAAACGTTATTACATTTTTGTTTGTTGAAATGTAAACATGGTTTATTGCCAAGGAATGTTGGAGCACTAAAGGTTTAAAGAGCTCAAGATGCATCCTGTTCACACACAAGTTTGTAACAGTAACAATCGTGTAGACACCTTGTTTTGAGACGTGTCACCACAGTACAACACATTTATTCCACTCAGATTTGAGCCATTTATCAGACAGTAATAAGTAGGGTTGGGTAAAATAGAAATAGTAAAATAAAAAAGTAGTTATGGCTGAAAACTAAATACACTGTCCTAAATATATTCAGTAAAGTATTCCATTAGACTACATAAAAAAGTAATTTATTCAGAAAACATTTAGAACGCATTTACAGTACATCTAAGGGACATGGGAGAAAGTTTTTTATTTTTTTATTTTTACTTAAGTGATACTGTCCTTTTGTTACTGGTTGGAAGTTTGCTTCATGCAATTATTTTGTTAATAAATTGTTGTTAATAATGAGTTGTTTCATAAAAAAATTCCTTATCATTAAAAAAAACTGCTTGTTTCAGTCCACTGCTGCTCCCACAATTCCGCAGGCACAGCACCACTGATCAGCACAACTGATTTATCCGTCTACTCAGGCTTTAGCAGAAGCAGAAGGAGAAGAGCTATCAGAGGAAAATGCATTGGGAAATTTTCAGAATTTCAGTTAGATGTCTGTCTTTCATAGCTATATTGACATTATTTGCATCTATTTGCAGCTAAGGGTAGTAGATTAATGCAAACATTGATCTTGAGTTGATGCTATCCTACTAAAATCTAGGGCGTGCCAAGGTCTTCCTTTGTGTTTTGTGATGTTTTGCTTATTGGTAACACTGCTAAGCTACATTATGGTGTGTTCCTTCTTTTATTATTTACTTGTCACTATGTTTTTTTCTGGTTTAGACTTCACCTTGGTTTTTGAACAAAGGCATTCATGCCATTACTCTGTCTGTTTGTGTTCTGACCCCTGCTAGGAACATTGACTCTGATCTCTGGAAAGGGCCTAATAAACATGCTTGGTGGATACGTACCATTGCCTCTGGCTTTCATTTGTTTCATCATCTTGGTGCTGCTATTGTAGATTTTGAAAACATTCTAAACATGAATGCTCCTGCAATAAGCATCTTCTACTACAATAAATATTCAGGCTTGTGTACTGAAGGGTTTATGCAGCCATCGCTCTCTTTGGCCTGAGTGCAAATCCAACCCAATGTCAGGCATCACTCTATTTGGCCTCAGTGCAACTCCAGCGCAATGTGTTCTGGCATTCAATGCCAGAAGGATTTAATAAAGACAACGTTCCTGCCAGCTCCTGGCATTGCTTGCGAAGATCATTAGCATGGCCAGTTGTAATATAATAATGAGCAGACCTTGATGTTTGCCAGTAATTTAATTTATTTGTTGTTTGTTGTGGCAGGGCTTTTCTCAAAGCCAATGGACAATGAACAGCTTGTCAAGGTGACATAAGATTCTTCAAAAAGTGACAAGGGAGCTGTGGAAACTTGTCAGTGCTATTGGAAATGGGTTCAAGTAATGAAAACATACAGTACATGGAGTGAGTTGTTGGGTTTAGACTCCACACCAAGCCCCTACTGGCTCTGGAATTAGACTACTGGTTCAAATCCCGATCAAATGACTTGCTTGATCATGCATACATACACACACACGCACACACACACACACACACACACACACACATATATATATATATATATATATATATATATATATATATATATATATATATAAATCAGTCATGACCAATTATCAGGCAAACGTTCATTCTCAGATACAGCAGCCAGCAGTTCCCCAGCTGCCTGTAAATACAGTCATGTGGCAATTCTTTACAGTGCACTGTCTGGAGAACAACTGCCATCTGTCTAGAGAAGGTTTCTCTCTGTAAGAGTGCTGACTAGGCTCCTACTGATTCATCAATATATTAAATAAAAGTCATCACGACTCCAAACTACTGGTCTCATACCCTCCCCTTCTCACTTACTATCTAGCACAAGATATCCATCCATTAGAAAGAACACAGGGATGGTGATCCCTCAGGTTATCCTCTCATCTCCTCACACAGGGCATCGACTTATCACCACTCAGGCTTAAATCCTGACAAGTCCAAAACACAGCAGGCGTGAAATATATCCTTCTCATTCGCCTGGATACTGCTAAAAGGCAGTGAGTCAATATTGGCGCTCTACTGACAGCAATTAAATGTGATATGAAGCAAGTTGAAGGGAAATATCAAGCGATGTGTTTCTTTCATTCTCATAGCACATTCAAACATCAACATATTCAAGCAATGTGAGCAGCGCTCATGACATGATTACTCATTTCAGAACTATTTTGGGCTTGCATACAAAGAAATTGCAATTTTATGCCATTACTTTGAAACATTGCTGTGTTGGCATCAATGGAAAATAAACGGAGTACTGATTTGTTGCAATTTGTCAAGCTTTCATTACTCTAATGCCCATGTGAGTGTAAATGTGGTTGTTCTTGCTGGATGGGGTCATTTGGTTTCTCTCAGCAGCAGTCCTATCTGTTGTAACATGACATTCGATTCAATAATTCTAGCTTTCAGAAGATTACAGCTTGATGGACACATTTGTCGTTCTTTATATTTGCAAAATAGGCTATTTACAGTGTCAGTGGAGGACTTTTAGTTTGTCATAGACCAGCCATAGCTCTTATAGCTCATAGTGAGCATGCAAAAAAGCATAAAGGAGCTGGAGTTGTCACAATGAAAAATAATGGTATTAGTAAGTGTCAAGAACTAGAATTAGCTATGATCATTGTGTTCAATAAGCTGATGTGCTTTTGATAGTCTATGCAAGTGGCTTTCTTTCTAAATCCACTGCCAGTATGACAACACATTAAGACATAAATATCCTGCAGGTAGTTTTATAGTGATATGAATTCCCTAGGTATGCTTCTGTTATAATAAAGTCATGACTTTAAATTCCATAACTAAATTAAGTGAAGACAACATAGCAGAATCAAGGCAAATGCCTTTAAATCAGTCTAAGCAAACCAGGCTGCTTTGCTCAGATTTTGCTCTGGGGTTTTGCTCTGAGTAAGATGGGATATTTAATATGTTCCATAGGGAATGGTTTTTAGTTAAGTCATATTTTTTTTAATCCCACAAACGGGGAAATTCCACCTCTGCATTTAACCCATCTGTGAAGTGAAACACCACATACACACTAGTGAACACACACACACTAGGGGGCAGTAAGCACACATGCCCGGAGCGGTGGGCAACCCTATCCATGGCACCCAGGGAGCAATTGGGGATTAGGTGTCTTGCTCAAGGACCTTCGAAGAGTCAGGAAGTCTAAAGTTATTAGGGTTGTATTGTTGTTTATACTGTTTAACACAATTACAGTCAGCTGCATAATTATTGTCACTTGTTGTCACTTTTTTTTTATTGCCACTAATTAAAAAGATTAATAAAAAGGTCATGAAAGGTCATGACTAAATGTACTTGTATTAAAACAGAGATCTCTTAAACTTTCAAAGTGAAATCAAACCATTTAACCACAAAGACAATTTTCATTATCTTTAGCAAAGGTGTCAGTAATTATGCAGCTGACACAATTACACAATTATTTACATATTAGTAACTATGTAGTTAGAAATTAAATTTACATTCTTTATTATGAGGTTCCATCCAATGACGGCTGGGATAGGCTCCAGCACCAACCCGCAACCCTGAGGGAGAAGTGGCTTAGAAAGTGTGTGTGTGTGTGTGTGTGTGTGTGTGTGTGTGTGTGTGTGTGTGTGTGTGTGTGTGTGTGTGTGTGTGTGTGTATTATCAGGTTTGAGCCTGTATTTCTGACATTTTTCAGTGTATTTCAACATGAACAGCTAAGGAATATATAAATATGTAAAGATGTTTTGTCAGCAGAGCTAGATTGTATGCAATAATTTTTTGTGAAATTCAAGTCATAAAAACATTTGTTCTGCTTATGAATGCAAATATTGTATGGATTAAAAGTCTGCACCTGCACATTTAACAAAATTGCTTGTTTTAAAGAGCTATGAGTGAGATATAATTCATATTGAATTCATTTTGTAATCACCAGTACTGGCTCCTAAGGGTTTAAATATTTATTTGTGTTAGAAGCAAGTAAAAAGTAACAAGTTTTGTTTCACTGTATGCTTACTTACTGATGTATGGCTAACTCAACAGCTGTCAGTGCATAAGAGAGCAGGCATTACTGAATGCTATGGACAATAAAGCCCTATTTGTTTACTCAGGTTTATGATCAATGAGGCTCACTGGTATCATTTGCTTAACTAACCATTTATGCCTGCTGTTGGGCATAGGAGGCATACACACTAACTCTCTCTCTCTCTCTCTCTCTCTCTCTCTCTCTCTCTCACACACATACCTCCTTTTTTGGAAATCATACACATTCTCTTCCAGAATGCCCCCAGGGCATTGGTGGCAGGCAGATGGATCAGGGCCAAGCTCTTTTGCATTCTGTCTATATGTCAGTGTCTGCTAGGGTGCATCCATGTGTTACAGATGGGGTGTCCACCAGATAAACTGCTCCAGTGACAGCCCCATGATAAGCCTCCCCCAATTCTGCCACCCTCATTTCCCTGCCTCCATCAGCATCCTCTCCCTCCAAGAGAAATAAACTAAAGAGGGGATGGGCACTGGGGGAAACAAGGCCAGCAGGAGACCACAGAACACATCACAAATATTATTAAACTATTCCCTTCAGCATGTCATCTGTTTTGTTTACAAGGAGGAGGATGTCAGGCTTCCTAGCTATGGTTTAGTATTTTTCAGCTGGCCACAGTTCAGCAGCTTCAGCTCAAGCTCTATACATTTTAAACTCACATACAGTATATGGCATATTGAATTCAATATAAATTGAAAATTATTAAACCAGTTTATTGTGTATAACTACCAAAGTCAGTGAATATGCTTTTGTATGTTTAATTTCCGGGCGGCACGGTGGCGTGGTGGGTAGCGCTGTCGCCTCACAGCGAGGAGGGCCTGGGTTCGATTCCCCAGCCGGGTGACTGGGGTCCTCTCTGTGTGGAGTTTGTATGTTCTCCCCGTGTCTGTGTGGGTTTCCTCCGGTTTCCTCCCACAGTCCAAAGACATGCAATCAGGCCAATTGGATATGCTAAATTACCCCTGGGTGTGAGTGACTGTCTGTGTCTGTCTGACCTGCGATGGACTGGTGACCCTGCCTTTTCTCTCAGTTGGCCAAATATCTCCTAGAAGTGTTTAACTGGGTTGAGATCTGGTGACTGCATATGATTTATGTCATTTTCATATTCATTGGACCTTTCAGTGAACCCTTATACCCTATGGAGGGGAGCATTGGTATCCTAAAAGAGACCACTTCCATGAGGATAGAGACAATTCTGCATGAGATAAAGGTGATCAGTCAGACTGATATTGCATTGATTTGCAGCAACTCTTCCCTCATAGGAGAGCCAAACCATGGCAGTAAAACGCCTCCACCAGCCTTCCTCAATGTAGGGGTCAAGTATTTAAGCCTGTGTATGTCATATGTGGGCATATGTTTCTTTACTCATTTGCTCTGATTTATTAAAACTGTTACTTGTCCAACCTGTACAGAGTGTTTCTGCTGTCTGCCCAATGAGCACTAGGATGGGCTCCAGCATCTCCTATGACCCAGAAGGATGAGTGGCTTAGATTGTGTGTGTGTGTGTGTGTGTGTGTGTGTGTGTGTGTGTGTGTGTGTGTGTGTGTGTGTGTGTGAGTGAGTGAGTGTGTGTGTGTGTTATGACCTCCTATGTCTAGGGGAAAACGTAAGGCTGTATATGAAAAAAATGAGCCAATGCCAACTGCCAGACCAAGACACCACCAACTACAAAACAAAACATGATATACCCCCAGGATCGTAACAGTGTGTGTGTGTTACCTGTCTATATATTGTAGATGTTTCCAATAAAGTGGCCAGTCACTGCCAGTACAAAGGAGATGTGCCTAATCAACTGCCAATAACTCAGTGCTCAAGAGAAGACAACTTAAGGCTGAAACTGTCTTAGTTATTATAATAGTTTAAATAAATAAATACAGACAGGAATAGCGATCCAGCAAAAAATCCAGCGTGAGGAAGCTGTGCGCTGTAAATACTGTAATTTTGTAGCAGTTTGAACTGCTGCTATTCCAAACTGTTGAACTGCTGTAATTCTACAATGGTCTGAATTTTCCTCTGTACCTCCGGAACCACCTGAATTTTCTCCCACTCACCCTTGTCATGTGACTTTATTCCCATGTGCTCTCATCTTCACTCAGACAGAAGCTCCTCACCAGAGATTAAACACCAGAGGCCCATGAATTCTATTATTTTCCACTCCATCTGGCCGAGCACTTCCCCGTCCTCTGGACGACATCCATTTCGTATCTCCAACAGAGCCCCGAGACTGAAATAAGCGTCTTTCATATGGAGCAGTCACATGGCCAGGGCTTTGTAGTAAGATGTATAACAGGGTGGACGTGAGCCAGAGCGTTACTGGAGCACAGAGGCCAGAGAGGAGCCTGTCTGCAGCCACGCTCAGACAAAGATCTATAAATGGCCATACATCACCTCCCCTCTGGCCTGAAAGAGCACCCACCAATCCATCTTGCCTTCATCTCTCAGTGTCAAGGTTGACATTCAAGGTGTTTGTATGACTTAATGCTTCTCCTCCTCTGACTCCAGTGAGCTCAAGCACCCTAGTGCAGCAGTAACCTGGAGCTGTAGAGCAGCAGCCTAAACACGAATGAGAGATGCTTGTGTATTAGATAGATATTCAAGAGTCACTGCTGGCTGTGAGGAGATCAGAGAGGGACCATCTGTGGGGACATGGTGTGTGCTGCATGACAAAGCCACCTTTTGTACACCTTTTGCAACTAAGCAGCAGCAGGAATGAGTGTTCAGCTCCATTTGTGTGGGATTTCTAAACGAAACACTATATAGGCACACAGTAAGACAAATACTTCTCTTAATGTATTTAACTTGCAGTCAAAATGGAAATTAGGTACATGTTATCTATTGTTCAGTGCATGGAAAATAGGCAGAAAACACATAGTAAACAGAAAATGCATTACTTTTATTATACCATATAACCATTAATGCAACTATTAATGCAATTGTTAGCTTTTTTCACATCACAGATCTCCATTTATTTTCTAATGCAGGTCATAATGAATAACATGTAATGCATAGTGAATGGAAAGTCTACACTGGGCTTTACTAAACAAGGAACAATGCTTTCATAAATCCCCAATGTGTGTTCTTTTGTCGCCCATCCCTGGTTTCAAACCATAGTATAACTGTTGGCCAGATCTTGGGTGGTGGACTGTTCTCAGCACAGCAGTGACACTGAAACTATAGTAGTGAGGTAGAATGTGTGATGCTGTTATGAGTTTCTGGCATTTTTAAGAACATCAGTGTCATTGCCTGGTTGAGTTTGGTCCACCACCCAAACATATCCAGCCAAGAGCAGCTCTGTGGTCAGAAACGGATCAATAGATGGGCTATAGCCTCTAACCGTACACTAACAAGGTGGGCAGAGTAAGTGAGTGGATATTGTTATGGGGCTGCACAAATAGATAGCAGTAAACATTTATTATAAATTATTAACAAGAACTACAGTATATACTAAAATAATTACAGCTCTTAAATGATTCTTCTTTCTACATTTGCAACACCAGTCTGACTGTTTTCAGATATTACTGACAGGGAAAAGGGCATAACCTCTCATTACAGTGTACAGACACATATAAACTTTTTAATTCGAATCTGCAAAAGGTCAGTTGTCAGATAGTATTGAGCTGGCCAAAGGTGAAGGAACCAGGAAATAAAAGCAGGCAGGAAAAAAATATTCACTTCCTTCAGGAGTGTCTATATCGACACGTCAACTGATCTCTTTGAATTGAAGTTCAACAAGCAAAAGAGCATGTATCTCCATGTTTGTCTTTTTTGTACTCATTGGCCTAGTTTGCCTAATTTTTGCATTATTTCAAAATGCATAAAAATGACATGCAAGAAATGTTGTTACATCAAGTTAGTAAAATATGTTTTTCCTTCTCCTATAAAATTATCAGTTTGTAAAGTTTAGTTCCAACAGCAACAATACTGTTGTATGTGTGTGTATTAGCCATGTATATATATATATATATATATATATATATGGGGAATACCTCTTTTCCAAAAAAGTTGGGACACTGCAGAAAATACAGAGTGCAAATCATTAAGACTTTATATTTATTTGAAAATAGTATGAAGATAGCAAATCAAATGTAGAAACTGAAAAAAAATGATTGTTTATGAAAAATATATGCCCATTTTGAATCTGAAGCCAGCAACACATTTTTAAGAGTTCTGACAGAGGCTTGTTTACCACTGTATCACTCTTCTTTTAACAGCACTCTGAAAGCATTTGGGAAAGTGAAATGTTTTTTTTTCCAGCTGATATATATATATATATATATATATATATATATATATATATATATATTGCCCTGCGATGGACTGGCGACCTGTCCAGGGTGTATCCTGCCTTTCGCCTGAAGACTGCTGGGATAGGCTCCAGCACCCCCCCCCCCACCGCAACCCTGACGGAGAGGCGGCTTAGAAAATGGATGGATGGATGGATATAGATATATATATATATATATATAGAATAGAATAGAATAGAATAGAATAGAATAGAATAGAATAGAATTCAACTTTATTGTCATTGCGTATGTCACAGGTACAAAGCAACGAAATGCAGTTTGCATCCATCCAGAAGTGCTTAGCAGCAATATAAATATTTATCTTACAATGTACAGTAATTATAGTATATACAGGTTAAAAATATGAGGGGGTATGAACATGAAGGAGGTTATACAGGTTATAAACAAGAATGTACAGGTTATAAATATGAGGGGTATAAGTACTATGAACAGGTTATAAATATGAGGGGGATAAGTATGTACTTATGAACAGGTAGAGTATTTACACAGTATATACAATAATGGGCAGTATATACAGCAGATGTAAGTGCCGGTAAGTGGTGTTGAGTGGTGTGTGTACAGTCCATTGTTATTTAGATGTCAGGAGGCAGAGTTCAGGAGTGTGACAGCTGTTGGGAAGAAGCTATTCCGGTACCTGGTGGTCTTAGTCCGGAGGCTCCTGTAGCGCCTCCCAGAGGGCAGGGGGGTGAAGAGTCTGTGTGCTGGGTGACTGGGATATATATATATATATATATATATATATATAAAATATTACACGTCTGATTATCCTTACCTTTAGTATGTTGACATCTTAATATTTCTTTAAGCTAAAGAAACAAAATATTGTACAAGCCTATATGTGACTTTATCTTGACTTTATCTATTCTATTTACTCCTGTTGTTGTGTGGTTTGGTGGTTTGTAACAAAATCCAGTGTCACATTTATGCCATGAAATGTAATTATCTCTTACAATCAAAGAGCAACCCACACACTTCTGTATTTAATTTAATTTCTGTAAAGATTCTTCAGAAGGAGCATCTAAATAAGTCTCAGTGGGTCACTAGATGTTTCCTTACTAACAGGAAATTACTAATAGGTTTCAGTATGCTGTATGATTATCAAAAACTTTATGGTTATATGGGTCCATTGTTATACAAGACAAAAGACATTGGTGCTTGCTGAATAAAATAGGAAAATTAATGAATTAACACAGATTAGTCAGTAATCTAGAACATTTGCAATGATTAAATTATAGTCTACCAATTTGCGTCCCATGGAAAACAGCAGGACAATAACGGTTCAAGGTTTTTTTTTTTACACATTTTTATATAAAACATTGAGTCAAAAGTAAGTATGTAAGTAGGTAAGTAAATAAATAAACAAAAGTGAATCCACTCTTAAAGGGCAACTGTTCTGCTGTTGTGGTGAGTCTGACAGATTTGACATTTAACATGCGCTTTGCAATAATACTTGACTTCTCTGTAAACCTAATGGTTAAAAAGAATGTTTAATAAATACATAGATAGTCGACACATGGCATCTATTTTACAAACAGCAGTTCATTGATCACTGAATTATGTTTACTGAACATTAGTGCTGTCAAAACCACGCGAGGTGAGTCTGAGTCATGACTGAGACATGGACACACAAAGACAGAGTCAAGACCAAGACTTTGCAGTAGTCAAGTCCGAGACAACACTGAGACCAGGAGCAGCCGAGACTGAAACAAGACAAAGACCAGATTCAATTTTTTTTTTCAGAATATAAGACTGAAAAGAAGAAAGGAGAAAAAGCTGTTTATTTGTAGTTCAGTGTAAATTCATTATAAATAATAATACATGAGATAAATAATACAACAAACCTAAAATATTATTAATCATTATTGTGCTATAGTCTTTGTCCAACTTTGTATTGTAACTTCTGGAAGTAAACGATGGCGATTATTGTCTGTTCCTTCTTCTTTAAAACTTCAGAATACTGGTGTAAGCTGTTCATACATACTCAAGAATCACTTTATAAATGTATTATTCTGGGCTTGTGTATCTGCTAAGGAGTCTCTATGTAGATAGTATTGAATTAAAGTGTTACTGAATAAATATCATAGAATAATCCAAATAGTAAAACTTCCTGGATGAATCAGTGGAAGAGAACACACAAAATGAAGCAGCTACATTTAAAGTTTAAATGATTAGCTCTTGATCATTAATGTCTTTACGGTCTTCTTCTCTCCCAGCACAGTTTGAAGATGAGCTAAAATACTTCTTCAGCATAATGAATGGCTGCCTGCAGATATTTAACATCTCTAGAAAGCATGCAGGGAACTAGAACTTCTAACAGTTTCTTACAAAGATGGCTATTTAATAGTTTATATGGCTACAACACTGAACTATGCAGTAATATAATAATAGTAAAAAATGAAATTCTGTTGATGTGCTTAGGCAGCAAGGTACACGATTGAATCTGTACAGGTCAAAAAGGGCAGAAATTCTGCAGTGATAAAAATAATTAACCATGTTGTCCCACATTCTTTTTCCTAGCTAAAAAGATGATTTTTGACTGTCTTTGTTCCTTTTAAGTATTGTAAGGTATTGTATGACTAATATCTGTTAGATATCATTATATATTAAGGTTATTCACGATGAAAGATAAAAAATTTAGCATTTATAATTAAAGATAATTAGACACGTTTTGGGTGGCACAGTGGCGTGGTGAGTAGTGCTGTCGCCGCACAGCAACGAGGGCCTGGGTTCAAGTCCCTGGCCGGGTGACCACGGTCCTCTCTGTGTGGAGTTTGTTCTCCCTGTGTCTGTGTGGGTTTCCACCGGTTCCTCCGGTTTCCTCTCACAGTCCAAAGACATGCAGTCTGGCTGTTTGGACATGCTAAATTTCCCCTTGATGTGAATGCGTCTGTCTGACTGGCGACCTGTCAAGGGTGTATCCTGCCTTTCGCCCAATCACAGCTGGAATAGGCTCCAACTCCCCCGTGGCCCATAAGTACAAGCGGCTTAGACGATGTGTGTGTAAACAGGTTTTATTTTATTTAATTTCAAATGTGAGTTTGAAGTTCTGAGCCATGAAACACACCGTTTTGGATATCAGCTTTTCAGAACAGAATTCTGCTGAGGTACAATATGGCCTGATGAGATTTTAGAGGATTTCAAAAGAAAAGCTGCTGAAGCTAATAAGACTAGAAAGGGTTGTGAAAGGTTTTGTAAAGAATTGAGCCTCCATCAGTCCACAGTCAAAGCAGCTACTTTATAAATTGCAGAAATCCAGCACCAATGCTAATCTTCCTATGAATGGGCATCCTATTAAGCTCACTGCCAGAACACACTGCAGAATCCTCATAGGAGTAACAAAGAACCCTAGAGTGACAGCTAGATCTTTGCACTGGACAACCTCTGTGTTCATCAAACTAATATTCTGTGAGAAAAAGTAGACCTTCATGTATTTACAAAACAAAGACCAATTTTAAAATTGAGCTGTGAAGCCTGGTGGAGGGAGTATCATGGTGTGGGACTACTGTGATACCTCTGGCTCTAGATGACACATATACATTGTAGAAATTCTACATCAGAACACTAAATCAAAAGATGTTGGGTCATACACCATGACAATTATTCCAAACTGGGATAAATCAACAACAAAGCATTTTAACTACATAATAACATCACTGGTGTGAATGAACCATGGTGGTGTAAAGGCCAAGGAGTGCTCCTGTTGATCAGAGTGGCAAAGCATCTTCAAGTCTGCACCACAAGTCTAGTAGCCTTGACTTACTACTGTTAAACAATTCATTAACCTGATTAGTTAAATATTTTGCCAGTAAAGGGTCTCCAATAGATACAGTTGAAGATACTGGCAATTACAGAAGTTTCAATAGCTACTAAATATGAAGCTTCACAAATTTATTCCCATCATTACTTTTGTTGTTTAACCCTCTGGAGTCTAAGGGCATTTTCTCAATTTTTGCATATAATCGATGTTCAAAGAAAATCATATACTTCCATTTTTTGTCTGTTTTAGTTTTCTATGTCATTTTAACACATCAATTGTCTTTTATATTGTGTAACAAAATATGATGAGTGGAGCATTAGAAATGCTCCAAAATAACTTGGAATAAAAACTGTTTATACTTGAATTAAAAGGTAGGAGTATTTTGGCCTTCACCTCTAAAGTTACCATTTTGGAGATCCTTGCTTTTCTTTAGACAGCAGTGATATCTTCTTAAATTCAGCATTAAAGACACAATACCTATATATTTCACTTTAAAATGCTTTATCTTCAGCACTATTTTCCAAAACCACTGCAACTTCAGTGGCTGTAAGTGGTTTGCACACCATTTCACATGTCTCTGATGTTGACTGGATGAAGTATGTAGGTTTTCCAATGTGATGGGTAAGTACTTAGTGATTTCCTGAGTGCCTATTGGTCAGTTACACTCAATGTGTAACCAGACACACAAATCCACCAATTACACACAGTGAGATAAGTATCTCAACCCCCTTTTGTTAGCCATAGTTCTGAATGTGAGTAACGTATACAACATTGATATATATGGAATGAAATTTGATATATATGGACTGAACATTGATATATATATATATATATGTGGGGATTTTTGGGGTTGTGTGTGTTGTAGCCTTAGCCCTACCCCACCTGCTAAACAGACTGTTTATGTTGTTATTTAATGTTGGTATGTTGTTGTTCTTCAGTTACAGTGTGTGTATATGTTTATTGTATTATTTTGTGCCCAGCTCAGAATTAGTGAGTGTGCAACCTCAATTTTCATTTGCTTTTCAAGTGGCATTGTTTTCCCTTGCTCTTAATAAATAACATTTTTCAGATAGAAATTATGGCCTCATCTGACTCTTCTTCTGCACCATCTGCACTGTCAAATTATGTACATATTGAAGCTGCACTCATCTGTGACTTCACATCATATATCAGCCACTCTCAGATCACTCTGTCCAAGGGATCACTGTGTATACATAATGGTCACTTCATCAGAATTCCCTTCCTTTTAACTCCACCTGGAGTTTGTTAATGCCCACTTATTGATGCAGTTTTTGTTGGCCATCCTTCAACAGTGACTTTCATCGAATGTATATTAATGTTCATTCCATATATATCAATTTACTGCATTGTTCTGTAATGATTTACAAGTGAAATAAATCATTGGATGAAATTGAAATTGGATTAATCTTTTTGAATCACCCTGTATATTGGGCTAAAGCCTCTGAGATTAAATCCACCTGAGGGTTGTCTGAACATGAGCCTCAAAGAATGGCATAAGAAAAATCTTACTTTATTTAAAGTCTTAACATGGCCAATGTCACTGGAACATGCTGTTTTGCTCTGCCCTTGTTGTTCTTGGTTTCTGCCTGGTCTGCCTTTGTTTACCTTTCCTTGTGTGGCTTGTCATGTGCTTTTGTTGTTGTTTTAGCCTCTGTCTCCTCACCTGTCTTGCCTCCTTGTCATCTGTCTCACCTATGTCGAGTCTGTAGCCCCATTCTCTCATTAGTCCCAGGTGTTTTCAGTGTGTTCCCTGTGTATTTATACTCCTCGTTGTTTGTCTTATCGGTGTTTTGGTTTCTCTTGCTCTGTTTTCAGTTTTCCCAGTTTTACAGTTTCATTTCATTTAGTGGTTATAGATCAGATTATAGATCAGTTGGTGCAATCAGAAAGAGTGAGTTCACTCTTAAGGCATCCTTAAGAAGCTAGGAGAACATTTCATGGTCATTGTGACAATTTTTTTCAGTTAAGATTGATTAATTTCAGTTTTAGCTTTATTTAAAAGCTTAAACTGCTCTCCTTCACTTTCTTCTTGATCAATAATATCCATCAAACCTGATCCTTCAGCTCTGTCAGTCTCCTTTAGCCTCTTTCGCTCCTTCTCTTCCTGTGTGTAGTAATACATTAATTTTATTGAATTCAGATTTACAAGAACTTATAAAAATAATCAGAGATCAATTTGTTTTGTTTTATTTTAACTGGTACAAATTTCATTTGACTGGCCTTTGACAGAGCTATCACCTCTTAATTGCCATGTACAGAATAAGGAATTTAAGCATATAAAATTGCATTATGATCAACACCATATCACCTTTTTTTACTGACTAATTGTACTCATACAACATATGGCAAAAACTTGTATCATTGTTTCCAAGCACTGATGAGTAATATAAAAACTAAGAATATAGAATTGTCAATTATGGTATTTCTTTCTCTGTCACTTGTTCATGCACTCACACTCTCACTATGAATTGAAGTTTCTCCAAAGTCCTAAATTAGTTGGCTTATCATTGGCCTAACATCTTTTCTTTGCCATAATTTGCCACAAATTCATATTGTGGGTGGATATCTTCACACTGTATCTACTTACTGTTTCACTCTGCATATTATAGATTTATTTTCCCTGAACTTTTAGACAAAATGTTTTCTTCAACTTCAGTGATTGTTTCTTGGCACAATGTTTAAAACCAGAGAACCTCCTCCAAGTGTAATATGATTGGCCTACAACGTACATGGTCTGATATGACTGGCCTAGACAGGGGTTCCACTTTTCATGTTACGTTAGTAAATCTCTGGTAGCACATCAGCAGTGCCTCCCTCAGGTCACACCCAGCTATTGGCCTAAATTTGGAGACATGATGGCTTGTTAAAAAAGAAGAAAGAATGAGCATAAACTATAGATGATTAGTAATGTGTATTTATTTTGGAAAGGGGAGCAAATAATGTTATTAGATAATAACATTATCTATCTATCTATCTATCTATCTATCTATCTATCTATCTATCTATCTATCTATCTATCTATCTATCTATCTATCTATCTACCTTTCCTGCTATTACAAATGCCTGTGGACAGGTTATGTCTTGTACTGAAATGCATGTAACATATAAGCTCTCAGATTAGCTGTGAGTGATTTGATATCTGTGTTGTTTATGTTCAACATACACTGCTTCACAAATGTCTCGTTTGAAGGTCATGTAATGAATATGGACTTGCCTGACCATTCAGACATGTCCACATATACACATACTCTCACAGAGGGGCTGGAAAGGATTCAGAGGGATGTCAGACTGCTGTCTTGTGTCAGACAGGCTGGTGTGTGGGATGTGGCTGGACTGACACACACACACACACACATACACACAGAGGCAGACTGGAACACCTGCCTCTCCTGACACCATCCTCTACAGCTTGCCTTCAACAGAGACACGAAGCACAGTAGGAATATAGCCAGGCTCGGGCTTGTCACAGTCCAGCCAAGGGAGAGTCACAGATGAGGAACTGAATTCAATTTAAAAGACCAAAATAAAATTAGACTTAAATGTTTTTTCATAGTACCTGTTGTGCTGTTGCTTTATAGAATGGACAACTGAGGTTTGAGCTATGAGTCAGTACAAAAGACCATGTTTCCAGTTTTAAATAGTAGTTAATGGAAATGAGGCATGTTTCTAATTAGAAATGACAATGAATAAACCAACATGCTAACATTACACCTGATCCTAACAGGAAGACTTTTCTCACAGGTGCAAAATTAATTCCATTTGAAATTAATAACAGATTCCAAAACGTGAACTGTACACTGGAAATTCTCAATAGGTCAAAATTTACTTTGTTAATACACTGCTCATGTCAGAAATGCATTCTTACATAACTGTTGCAAGATAAGGCAGGTTTCAGAGAGTGGTGGCAATTTCTTTTTTTCCACATAATTAGTCTTTGTTCAAAATTACTTAAAATAAGTAAGAATGAGATTAAAATATTGTGGCAAACAAAATATGTGTTATTTGAGATGTCAGAGGCGTCAGTGTTCATACGTGAGGGATGTCACCGCCAGGGTTGAGTGTATGAATACTGTTGACCTCTCCCTAGAGTTCAGTGTTCTGTATGTGCCTTTTCTGCAGGTCTGTTTGATACAAAGCAGTTCTCACAGTGGAAACATGGCTACTCCTGGGTCTTACTCTCCGCAGAGTGTCAGAGTACATTGGTGCCAGAAGTGGGATAGCACACTCCAGTAGTTGAGAGGAGAAATGCTGCTTCAACAGCCTTCCAAATGATGGGAGAGGCAGAGCCCTGCGAAAGACTGTGACAATAGGGATGGTGTTGTGAGGCTCCACAGTAAAGATGGTTAGGCGACACTTGATGGTGCAGCACGGGAACGCCACAGCAAGCAGTGGAGCAGTTGGGGAGTCACTGCTGCACGGGAGAGAGCATCAAGCCAGGCAGTGCCTCAAGCCTGGGTTGGCGGCTAGACAGATGCCAGCCGAGGAGGTTCAGTGACAGCCGTGGGCAGTGAGATAACTGTGGATTGGACTACAGACGGCTCATTGCACTTGCCACCACAGCCAACCACTGATATCTCTACTGTGACCTGTATGCTTTCACACCAAGAAGAGCACATCACATAGCTGGAAAGCGACAATTGTCAAGCTCAGGTCAGTCACCAGTGGTGAAGGCAAAACCTCATTGCATACAAGCGGTGTTCAGAACAGTGTCACTGGCGCTGTGGGTGGCAGTGAGAGCAGAAGGGCTGGGTCGAGCACCGCTGTTGCTGCTGTCAGACGTGGCTCTGGGGGAGGCACTGTTCATGTGTGCCCTTCGACTTGGCTCGAGCTTTGAAGGGGGGGCTATGTAGCAAACCGCCACTGGCTGGCACTGACTCTGAGAGACTCTGACATCAATCATTTCAATGAGGCTACTGGTATGTGTGCGCCAACCTGGAAAGGGATTATTTATATTGTATATTATGTTGTGCGTACGTTTAAAGCATGTAAAATTTGTTATTTGTGATATTCTGTGTTAGGGAATTTTAGTGTTTGTGTGTGAGAGAAGGTCACCAACAGGATGGAATGGTGACCTCCCCCTTAAGTTCAGTGTTCTGTATTTCCGTATGTCTTTTCTGCCAGTGTTCAATAAAAAGCTCTTCTTGCATCAAAGCATGGCTACCACTGTGTCTTACTCCATGTTAAGAATATTTTTCCTTCTACTGTGAAGTTACTAACAGTGTGATAAGAGACTTTCTCATAACAATGATAATATAGAGGCCCAGGTGTACATATGAGGGCAGGTATAGTGCAAAATGTGCTTTGGAGTGACAGCAGTATGTGGTAATAATTGCAGTAATTAAGTTGGAAACTAACACAGAAAATATTTTGTGAAAATAACACAGACTGCAGGTGCCCATATCACAGCATGTTTTGCATGGCATTGTCTCACAGGTTCATCTGATCCTGAGAGCTGAAATAGCGCTATTTTACTGTAAATTGTTTTTAGCATAGCATTTTTCCCCTTATGCCTACTTATGACATTTAAGTGGTTTTATGGACCAAAATGGGAATTAAACAGCCTGGTTTTGTTAATGTGCCCTTTAGACTGTAAATTACCACAGTTTTGATTGACTGCACTGTATTGTGCCTCATTCAAAAGGCAGAAATACAATTTTAGGGAAGCCTGTGAAAAAGTGGGAAGTCCAACTTGCTAAACACAATCGGCAAATGTGCTAATGTCCTGCATTGCCATTACAACAGGCTATAGCCCATTTCTTACAGCTGTGCAGTCACTACCCAACCTAATACAAACCTTTCACCCTATGGTGTTACAAAACAGCAGCAATCAACTAGAAAATAAATCAAATTTTGTTATGCTAAAAATATGGCCTATTTTTTCCATTCTTTGGTTGGGTAGGCCTGTGATCAATCTGGAAGGCTACGCCCCTGATAAACAAAAAAGTGTAATAAAACAAGTATAAACGCGATATTATGAAAAAATTACTTTTAAACAGGCTGATTTGTCAATTTAGTCTCCATACATGGACTGTACGGAGTGAACAGTGTGTTTTAAAACTTCAGTATTTACATACAACAAACTGTTTATTTCAGTTTCAGTTTATTTCAAGTGAGGAAAATGTAAAGGAAGTCTCCCAGCAACACATATTGAAACATTTCTGCAAATTTATGCGTGGTTTTGAAAGGTGGGGAAAAATCCACACAAACTGGGCCACAGCTAGTTGCTCCATTTTTTTTTTTTAGTAAATGAAGCTGAATACATAATCAACTGCACTTCCAACATCTCCACCCATTTTCTGCATAATCCTCCCACGGTTTGCATTATCCTCCCTGAAATGCATATGTATGAAGGGAAAGAAGCACATTTTGTGCTTTTCAAGCACATGGCCAATAAGTTTCGCTTTTTGTGCGCATAACATTTGGGCCAAATTTGCTCCTAAAACTGGTACAGAAAGCTTCATACATCATGTCAGAAATGGCAACATTCAAGTCACTGAAGTGTGAGGCAGGTGTATGTTGTCTAGAGTCAGACTGGGTGTTGAACTGAACAGTGAAAGTACTCCCATCTTCTACTGTCACTGTGTTTCACACATGCTCTGAATGCCTCACTGGTCATAATGGTGACAGCGAGAGGGAGACATGCCTATGGCACTGAGAGCACAAATGAAGTGATTATTCTCCAGTTCTCCCTGCATTCCTTTTGAACATTGCACAAGAGAAAGTGAGAGAAAGTGGATAGACAGCTGCAGAGAGAATTTCTGAGCAGCAGAACAGCAGTAAACATGGTCATGAATGCATGGATAGATACAAGACGGACAAGCGCTGAACTCTTCCTGACCCTTTAGAGTCAGCGGGGAGAAATAGTAGCGTGTGTGATGCCATGTCCATCCTATTGAATGCTCAGTAAAACAGAGCTATCCTGAGAAGTCAGAGTGAGGTGTGAATGATATTGCTTTAAGCATTGACAGCTCGTATGCACAGTGCTACTGCAGGTGTCTGTCATGCCGAGTCGCTCTTGTTCCCCATCCCGCCACATCTATGCGTTCTGTCATCTCCTTCAGCAGTAATGAAGCAGCCTCCCATTAGATGTGACAGGGGAATCTGCAATTAGAAATAGTGTGGGACTCCACAGCCTGCTTTCACTATCACCTCGGCAGGCCCGTTACCATGGCAACGCCAACCTGGCAGCATCGTCTGCGCTTTCCTCCTTTTTTTTTCCCACGGTGCAATATGGAGAAAACAGGATGAAGATAGAGAAAGATAGGAAGGATGAACAATGGAAGGAAGGAAAAGAAAGAAAGAAAGAAAGAAAGAAAGAAAGAAAGAAAGAAAGAAAGAAAGAAAGCTGCAAGAGTGATGCTCTAGTTGAACCTCAAAGGAGAAGGAAGAGGGTTATGAGAAAGAAAGAAAGAAAGAAAGAAAGAAAGAAAGAAAGAAAGAAAGAAAGAAAGAAAGAAAGAAAGCAGGCTACAACAGTTTTACAACAGTTCTTTAGTGATGGTGAAGGAAAAAAAGGAAGAAAGAAAGGAGAAAGGACAGAAGAAAGAAAGAAAGAAAGAAAGAAAGAAAGAAAGAAAGAAAGAAAGAAAGAAAGAAAGAAAGCAAGCTGCAAGAGTTAAGCTCTAGTTGAACCTCAAAGGAGAAGGAAGAGGGTTATGAGAAAGAAAGAAAGAAAGAAAGAAAGAAAGAAAGAAAGAAAGAAAGAAAGAAAGCAGGCTACAACAGTTTTACAACAGTTCTTTAGTGATGGTGACGGAAAAAAGGAAGAAAGAAAGGAGAAAGGACAGAAGAAAGAAAGAAAGAAAGAAAGAAAGAAAGAAAGAAAGAAAGAAAGAAAGAAAGAAGGAGAGAATGAAAGAAGGAAGACTGTGGGGGTTAAGCTTTAGTGGAGGCTCAGAGAAAGAGCAATGGAGAGTGTGAGGTTTCACTGGGCGAGAGACACAAAGGGATGCTGGTGGATGTGCTGAACAAAGGCAGCTCACAGTCTGTGGATAAAAGCCGAGTGTGTGTGTGACACAGTGGTGCTGGCTGTGTTCTGGTCTGGAGTGCACGCCCTGAGGGTCTGCATCAGCAAATCCAATCTGTACACACACACGCCTGTGTAAAGACTCTCATCACACACTCTGCCCAGTACAGTGCCCAGCATTCAGCCTGTAAGTGCTGTTGAGTACATTCCAGCTTCTGGTGACCATATAGATACTGTCTCTCCAGAACATCCTGTACTGTGTTTAGGTCTTTGGGCTTTTTATTGGCTTGTTCATCATTCTTCTGATATTATCCATCCATCTTGTTGCTGGCTCTTCCTCTTTTACTTTCTGTCTTTGAAGCAGTGAGCTGGTTTTTCCATAATAAAAGAGTCTCAGTTGCACAGCTTTTGAGAGAGATCTGGTCAAGGATCGATATCTTTGTTTTCTTTGCTGTCCAAGTTACTTTCTAAAATCTTCACTGACAGCAGAGTTCAAATGTGTCAGTCTTTTTCCCATCCTGCTTTTCATTGTCCAGCTTTTACATCCATTGACCCTATAGGGTCGACCAACGTGCTTGTGCATCAAATTAGATGTTTCTTGTGTTCTGTTAATCTTTGTGATAACACAACATAGAAACATGAGCAGTCTGTACTTTCCAGATTGTATGTGACTCACATCCGGAGTTATGAACCAATGAAGACAAGCTGAGACACATGCCATCGTCTGTCATTGGTAGATTCGTGTATCTGTCCAATCGATACAAAGGCCTTACCCATCATATTGAAAACCTTTCATTTTTAGTCAGTCACCTGGGACACAGATGTGTGTGCAAAACGTTACAGCCGCTGAAGTTCCTGCAGTGGTTTTCGAAAGTGAGGATAATATTTATCTACTATTTCAGTCATAGATTCCATTAATTTTGTGAACCTAAGACGTACATGGGTAATGGGTAAACCCATTTTAAGCACAAAAACAAATCATCCACATAGTTATGTTCCAGCATAGTTTTGTTTTAGGGCCGAATTATCTCTTTACAGCTCATTACTGAGAAAGCTGAGATTGTTGAACATTGATATATGAAAATTTTAACATTTTGATATGTAACATTGGTATTATCTCATTAAGAATATATGCACAAATTAAGGAAATGCTCTCAGACCCCAGAGGGCTAAGAACTGCAGAAAAGACCACAGGCTGGACAGGTCTGATCTCTGTTTGTAGTGACACATCATTACATTTGAAGATCTTTCCACGCTCCTTCATCCTTTTTCTGTGGAGTGCCTGAGAGGTAAATGTTAGAGATCTCTTTTTTTCTTTAAAGTTGACTTAGCTTTGAAATGAGCTATTTTTAATGTGAGTGCTTTAGTGTGTGAGCACTATTTCAGGACAGATTAATGTAAAGAATTGGATTCAGATCCAACCTCTGCCCCATACCAATACCTGGTGTCGTCTGATAGTCGAATAGCAATAAAACACTAGATGTGCATTTCCTGAAGGACATGCAAGAGTGCTTGAAAAGAGCTGCAAGTGTGTGTGTTTGTGTGTAGGTGAACAACACATCCTTAAGTATGTGTGTGTGTGTGTGTGTGTGTGTGTGTGTGTGTGTGTGTGTGTGTGTGTGTGTGTGAGAGAGGGAGAGATGTATGTGTTTGAGGGGGGAGGGGGGGAGAGTCATTCAAATTAACTGTCACTCTGTTATTATGCAGCTCTTAGTGGAGAAGCCTTGTTTGAGTCCGATTTGCACCCTCTGAACAAACAGTCATAACTCGGGAAATGTTTAGTTTGCTCGGCTACATTGAAAATGAGGGTTGCCCTCAATGTACTTCCGAGTCAAAATAAAGGTTGATTGATTAGTCTATCGCTTAACGGGATAGATGGTGTGACATAAGACCCCTTGAGGATTATTTTGGTGTAATGGTGTGTGTATTGAGAAGAAAATGTCTGAGTTATGACAAGTTAAACACAGAGAAACTCTTGAAATAAGCAGCTTATGATTTAGAGAAATTTACATGGGAGTGAATGGAGCAGTTTTCTGTGCCTAGTGCCAAACAAATGCTCATAACTCTAAAGCTAATTGATAAAATGTTGTGATATTTTGAGGTTTCAGAAAGGACAAGATTTTCTACCATTTAAAACTGAAATGGAGTTTCTATGTGAAAGTTTAAGGACTTTAAAGCAGATTCCCTGCATGACAATTGTGCCTGTGAGACTGAGTGGCCTGCTGTGATATCATCGATGTCAGAATTTGAAGCTCTAGAACATTCCGCCATTCATTCTTATGGGAGGTTTTTAATTTTTAAACTTAATTTTATTAAAAACTCCCAATCTGATTGACTCCAAACATACAGAGCACAAAGTCACAGCGCCGAGACCTTCTAAACAGTTTGAGCAGAGTCTGTACGTTAAGCACTTCGGGCTGTATTAATCACAGAAAAGTGTGGAAGAAGAATAAGAAGAAGTATGAGAGATAACAATAGAGATAACAATAGAGATAACAATAGAGCGCTTTTCAAGCACTCTCATTACATATTCTATAATTGACATATAAAATTACACTGAAATGACAACAGATTCTAGCCATTAAGCCAATAAAATACTAAGACATATGTACATGTAGACTATTTGGAGTGGACAGGTACAATCATCCACTGAATTTCACTGTAAATTTAGTGGGTTAGTTATACAGCATAAAGTAACAGCACAAAATACAACAATAAATTTCTGAATTAAATGGCAAGAACTCAGTAAAACTCAAAGGCCCAATCCCATTTCACCCCTTGCCCCTAACACGTAGCCCTACCCCTCGATTTTGCATGTTCACATCTAGGGGTAGGGTTGTCCTGATTGCTGTTGAGATGGAGGGGTAGGATGAAGTGTTAGGGCTACATGGCCCTTCAAATGGAGATTTTTCAGTGTCGTGCTATAAATGGAGTGTTATGAGAAAATTCCCAGAATGCTATGCAAATCATCGGCAAGATGGCTACACAAGCGGCCAAAGAAACACATAAATGTAAGTATTTTCTCGCTTAAAAAGCCACTGTATTGTAAGATAACCATTGTAATAGCGTTTTATGGTCATTTCCTTCATAACTCATAAAATCGCTAGTAATACGCTGATGTCTCGGTTGCTACCTGGCGAATTTTCCCATTCTACCTTAAAAGGTGCAGCAGTTACATTCTGGTACCCAAGGTTGCTGCACCATTTAAGGTGGAACAGGAAAATTCGATGATGAAGCTGGTGATTAGAAAGCTGAGTTAAGATAAGATAAGGCTTTATTGTCATTCGCATCACACGTGGTACATGAGGTGGAACGAAATAGTGTACTCAAGGTCCCAGTTAACTCCTAAGAACAAAAGTAACAATAAATAGTAAGGTGCAAATAACAGCAGCATGAAACACAGCAGCATGAATACAAGGTAGAAGATGTAGAAGATCTTAATACTGGTAATGTATAAAGTGACATGTGTAGGGGTGATATATTGTGGGGATGATATAGTGGAGGCACTGGTTCAGTACAGCAGCAGACATAAATAAGTGGACATGAAGTGCCATTGCAGTGATGTCTAATTGGAATTTAAGAGTCTTACGGCTTCAGGGAAGAAGCTGTTTCTCAGTCTGGTTGTTCCGAAACCTCCTACCTGAGGGGAGTGGGACAAAAAGTGGGGTCCTTCATGATGCCAGTAGCCCTTTTCCTGCATCTGGAGGTGTAAATGTCCATGGTGGTGGGAAGACTGACTCCAACAGTCCTCTATGCAGCCTTCATCACCCTCTGAAGAGCTTTCCTCTTTGCCACAGAGCAGCTTCCATGCCACACGGTGATGCTGGAGCACAGAACGCTCTCCACCACACATCTGTAGAATGAGGTGAGAACTAAGCTCCTGAGTCCAGCACACCTCAACCGTCTGAGGAAGTAGAAGCGCTGATGTGCCTTCCTGATCAAGCTGGAAGTGTTATTACTCTTGGTAAGATTGTTACTTAGGTGTATGCCCAAGTACCTATAGCTGGAGACCACTTCCACTGCGGATCCTACGATTTGTAAGGGGAAGGGAGGGATGGTGTTGCCCCTTCTGAAATCCACAATCATCTCCTTTGTTTTCTTCACATTGATGCAGAGGCTGTTCTCACTGCACCACATCTCCAGGTGTTCCACCTCCTGCCTATAGCTAGACTCATCACTATTTGTGATGCATCCAACCACTGCAGTGTCGTCCACAAACTTTACAATATGACAGCCTGGATGGACGGCTGAGCAGTTATATGTGAGCAGTGTAAACAGGAGGGGGCTCAGCACACAGCCCTGAGGGGAGCCGGTGCTGAGGATGATGGTGGAGGAGGAAATGTTGTGGATCCTCATAGACTGCAGCCTGTTAGTTGGGAAGTCCATATGAAGTTCAGCTTCATATCACCGAAGAATCCTTGGTGGTGATAATAAATAATTGCCCCCTCTTTGAAGGTTTATGATGCCCTGAATGTATTTAAGCAGTGAGGAGATGAACTTTCCTGTCCTCTGCTGTCACTGCAGACTGACAGGGTCGCCTACAGAGCAGCGCTAGTAGTTGTTAAATGAAGTGATGTAGTTTTTTGTTTGTGCTCTTTATTATTCTGTGACTCGTTTGATTGATTGATGCATAAAACTGAAGTCATGAATGAATCGCGAGCGCCCTGCTTTTCAGTCTCCTTTGTATAAATGGCAGATGTCAGTGTGATATACCATTATTGCTATAGTATGGAGACACAGCAGGAAAACATGTCCTGCTAATTGTTATTTTAAATATGATTTGCCTGTCCTGGCATGTGACACACAAGTGAGATCACCACAGTTGGAGGCGGTATATTGGAAATGGTTGGAAAACCTTGTCTCATCTGTTTACGTAAAGGTTGCTGACGACAACTGATTACGTATCCGGGGTTGAAGGGTTGTCCCATTTCATAGGGGGAAAATTTCAACCACTATCCCTTGTAACTCAGTTTCGAGGGGGAGGGTTACACTCGAAAAACAAGGGGTAGAGGTAAAAATAAGAAATAGAATTGGGCCAAAATCTCACTTTATTTGGAAAGTCCACTATAGTCCCTTATAGATGATAAACAGATGTTCAAGTTATTAGCAACCTATCTATTGAAACCCAGTTCATTGTAAACAGTGGTGGGGTTAGGGTTAGGATTTGGACTGAGGTTAGAGTTTTGTTTAGGTTTTAGGTTGAGGTTAAGGTTAGGGTTAGGGTTAGGATTAAAGCAGGTTTAGAGTTAAAGTAAATTGTAAATTAAAGTTAAAGCGAAAATGTAAATTACTTATTTATAAAGTATCTAAAGTGGACTGTCCAAATAAAGTCTTACTAAACACAATAAAAATAAAAAATTCCTTCCTTTTTACAATTAACTACCCAATGTTTTACCCAAAATAATTACACATTCCTGTTTATTCCTGAGTTTATTCCACCTACATAACTGGAATCTGGGCATTTCAGTGCAACTGAATCAGACTGCTACTTAGATTAATGGCAGCAAAATACCAGCAGACATTGTATTTGTTGACAAATAAAAGAAAGGCTATGTCCAAAACTGAAGGCAGCTTGCCTTGCTGCCCAGGCTGACTTAATAGTCAGTGCTTTAGAAGGCAGCATTTTGACATGAAGAAATCTGTAGCCATTTGAAACACACTTTGAAGGTAGCAATATGTCACAATGTTACCAAGATACCAAAAGCTGTTAGCTTTAGCTGGTGGGTTTTCACCCAAAATAAAGAATGCTGCTAAGCTTTAAAGTGTGGTATTTTATATAACTAAACATATATATATAACTTTACAGTCTTGTAAATTTGGTAAAACTACACTTTATGTACTTCTGCAAAAACTACAACCCATTTGCAAAAAAGTTGGGATGCTTGCAAAATATAAATAAAAACAAAATTCAATGATGTGCAAATCACTTAAACCCTATATTTCATTGAACATGCTTCAAAGACAACAAATCAAATGTTGAAACTGAGAAATTTTATTGTTTTTTGAAAAATGTATGCCGATTTGGATGCCAGCAACACATTACAAAAAAGTTGGGATGGCGCTTGATTGGCAACAGGTCTATAACATGATTGGGTATAAATTAGCATCCCAGAGAGGCTGAGTCTTTCAGAAGTAAAGATGAGGAGGGGTTCACCAATCTGTAAAAGACTGCACAGTCAAATAGTGGAACAATTCAAGAATAATGTTTCTCAACGTAAAATAGCAAATAACTTTTGCTTTTCATCATCTACAGTACATTATAACATCAAAAGATTCAGAGAATCTGGAGGAATCTCTGTATGCAAGTTTCAAAGCCAAAAACAGCATTTGCTGGCCATGATTCTTGGGCCAACTGGTGCCACTGCATGAAAAATAGATATGATTTTGTGGTGGAAATCACTGCATGGGCTCTGAAAAAATTCTGAAAAACATTGTCTATGAAAATAGTTTGTCATTGCATCTATAAATGCTAATTAAACCTTATATAAACAGGATGCAGAAATGCTGCCACCTTCTCTGGACCACTCAACTTGTCATCGGTGCACAGTTCTAAAGCCAATATTCATAATGATATAGGGGTACATTAGTGCACAAGGCCTGGGTGACATGCATATCTGTGAAGGTACCATTAATGCGGAACAATATATACAGGTTTTGGCAACATCCAGAAGATGTCTTTTTCAGGAAATGCCTTGATTATTTTAGCAAGACAATGCAAAATCACATTCTGCATGTATTATAACAGCATTGCTCTGTATTATAAGAGTCTGGGCACTGAATTGGCCTACCTGCAGTCCAGACCTGTCCCCACTGATAACACTTGGCACATTATAAAATGAGAAATACTGCAAAGGAGATCCTAAAGTGATGAGCAGCTGAAATCCTATTTTAAGCAAAAATGGGAAAACATTTGACTTTCAAAACTACTGCAATTGATCTCCTCTTTTCCCAAACACTTATACAGTGTTGTTAAAAGAAGAGGGGATGGAACACAGTGATAAACATGCCCCCATCTCAACTTTTTTGGAATGTGTTGTTGGCATTAAATTCAAAATGGGCAAATAATACACTTTCTCAATTTCAACATTTGATTTGTTGTCTTTGTATTATTTTCAATTAAATATAGAGTTTACATGATTTGCACATCATTGAATTTTGTTTTTATTTATATTTTGCATCCCAACTTTTTTGGAATTGGGGTTGTAGCTGGCATGTGAGTACTCCTGCACTACTGAAGTAATGATCGCCTGGAATCCTCGTATTAATAAAGAAAATGAGTGACAGTAAACAGTAAAGTTGTTTATTGAAAACATATGCTGAAAAATCTAATGCTGAAAAAGTCCCAAAGTTTCACTGGCTTTTATTTAATAGGTTACCTAAGCATTAATTTACATTGATAGTTGGCTTACTGTAGCTAAAATAACTAAAGGAAACGCAGTAGAACAATAAAACTAATTTTATCTAATGAGTTCATTAATCCATGTGAACTAGCCACTGTTGAACCTCATGGAAAGTAACAGCCAGCTTCAGAGCACAGTTGGATAATATTATGACACTTCTGCAATCTCAGTTTTAAAAAAGATGGTTCTTCAATGGTTCTTTAGTGAAGATGATGGTTCAATATAGAACCATGGACACTCAAAGAACCATTGCATGCTTAAAGGGCTCATTGCATTGTTAAAGTGTTCTTCAGATTGATGGAGAATGTGTTGTCTATGGTGTTGTCTATATAGAACCTTTTTGAAAATAGTTCTATATAGCACCTAAAAGAGTTCTGCTATTGTTAGGATGTCAAGCTTGGAAAAATAGAAGAACCCTTGTTGGTGTTATATAGAACCCTTTTCAACAAGGTTCTATAGAAATCCATACAAAAAACATTCTCCATTAAACTCATGCTCTTACCATGCAAAGAACCCTGTACGCATGTACGCAAATGGTTCTCTGAGTGTTCATGGTTCTATATAGAAGAGTAATATATTTTCAATGGGTAAATGTAACTCCATTCTTTAGTAATCTCTCATTAAGCTCACTGAGCACCTAAAAATATACCATTTCACTGAAACTAGTACGTCATTTAGGCAGCCTGTTTATGTGAGGCTATAATGAACCATCTGCATGGAGTGACCTAAGGGAGGCCCGCTCGCCTCATCCAAACTCCAGCAACCCTGAGTCACTCTCACCCAGTGCTTCAATCTGGAACACTCTTGGGTGTTGAGCAAAGGATATGAAAGGAAGGGCAGATAGTGTGGGTATATGATAAGTAGATTCAAATGAGGGGATCTTCTCTCTGTTTGATTGGATTTTATTTGATTTGAGTCGGCTGCACCTGAGCCTTAAGCAAACTAAAGAAAGGCTCACTTCAAGACTCATTTAAAGAGCACTGCTAATAATTATCTCTGAGTGACTGCTACTTATGGAGCATCAGTTACAAAGATAAATCAGGACCTGTATATTTTATACTATGCTGCCTCAAACTGAGTCTGCCTCAAACTATTTTTATATGTGAACTGTTTCCATGTTTCCACAAACAACTGCACACCTTTGCTAACGACACCATTAGAAAGTGTGTGTGTGTGTGTGTGTGTGTGTGTATATATATATATATATATATATATATATATATATATATATATATATATATACACACACACATACAGCTTTCATATTTGTCTTAGACATTTGCAGTTGAGCATAAGCCTTTAAAATTAAGCTTGGTGTGCCCAAACTTTTGAGAGGTCATGTAGATCATTAAAAGCTCAGGAAGGTGAACTCAACTCACTAGCATGGTAAAAATCAATTTAATTTCATGTAAATTGTTCATGCATTAATGCACCTCCTGTTCCACACTGCTTCTACACGCTTTTCTCCACACCATCAGGCTCAGAGCAGTGAATTGGTTGCCATCTGTAAAGCTGTTACATGATTAGCCCTTTATTTTCCTGTGAAACATGACTGATCTATATTTATTCTGCGGTGACATACAATATGATTCTGTGTATGTACACTGCTCATGAAACAAGGTAGAATTTAATCCCCTTTAAATCCCAGGCATATTACATACTAAGGCTTCTTATACAGCAACTATAGGGACTTCAATGCAAACCGCTTGAACTATTCTTAGGTTATGTAGGTGTGGAATCAAACTTTAGGCCCCTCAGCAGTCCTAGCCCTGGCATTTTAAGAGGTTAAATCATTATTGGCCTTGAATGTATGCTTGTTAATTGGTTTGGAACCTTGTGCATTTTGTTTCTACCAAAAGATATAAAAGAAACGAGAGAGGAGTGCATGTGTGTCACGTCGAGATATATCATACGTTCCACTGAGCGGAGGCATCGTTTCTGAGTTTGATTCGATTTTATTTCGTTTGAGTCGGCTGCACCAGAGCCTTAAGCAAACCAAAGAAAGGCTCACTTTAAGACTCATTTAAAGAGCACAGCTAATAATTATCTCTGCATTGCAGCTTCTTAAGGGACAACAGTTACAAAAATCAATCGGAACCAGTGCAGAGCCTCCAACCTGAACTGCATTCGAAAGAACACTTTTAGAAGAATAATTCTAATAATAAAAATATTAATAATACTAGTATTTTATATAGTGCCTTTCATAAACCCAAGGTCGTTTCACATAGCATGGGGAAAACAAAACAAAAAAGGTCAAGACTAAGCAGTGAAGGAGGAAGAAAAATGCTCACGAAAGAGAAACGTCTTACAGTCAGACTTGAAGGTAGAGAAAGAAGAGTTTCAGAGTTTGGGGGCCATGGCACTGAAGGACCTCCCTCTCAAAGTGGAAAGTCTGGTGCGTGGGACAGCAAGTCAGTTATTACAAGAAGACCTGACAGAGTAAGAGGGAGAGTAAGAGGTCAGCAGTTCTCTGAGGGAAGGGGAAGCGAGGTTATGCAAGGCTTTGAAAGTGAGTAGTAAAATTATTAACGTTATACGGGACGGGACCAGTAGCCAGAGTAGCTGCGAGAGAATGGGAGTGATGTGAACTGAACGCCTAGTATGGGTGAGAACTCTAGCCGCAGAGTTCTGAATGTACTGTAGCTTTTGTATAGACTTTACAGAGAGACCAACAAAGAGGGGGTTACAGTAGTTAACATGAGACATAGTGAAAGTATGAGCCAAAGGTTGAGCATTGTTATCAGTCAGGGACAGATGAAGATGGCCAATGTTATATAAGTAAAAGAATGCAGTTTTTGTGAGGAACTTGATATGCAGGTCAAAATTATTCTATAGGGAGGGATTAAACTGGAATTTGCACATCTGTGGAAATTGTAAGTAGCTAGCTAGCCAACAGAAAAAGACTTAGCTAATCAATAAGACCAGTTAGCCTACACATTACATCATATCAGTGGTGGTTCCTCTAAGAAAGACCACACGGGAAGCTGGACTTCCCCTAAATGTCGTCATAACATGGCACTGGCATTTTTAACAATGCACCTAAATCTTATAACTCATTTTGCAATTTAGTATTTTTATCAATTACAATGTGTGAAATATACAGGGTGCGTCAAAAGTCACAGGACAGCGTTTTATTTTAATTAATTTTTTTTTTTTATTGACTTTTATCTCAAACAAATTGTGTATACTGAGAAAATCTGCAACAAACACCACCTTCAGCACCACCTCGTGGAGCCATGTGACAGCAGTGGAGGCATGAGACCGGAGACAGCATTTCTCCAGAGATTCTCATGCGGGTTCATAATGATTGGATCCTGCACCTTCAGCTCTGTGTTCAGCACCAGGGACAGCACACTGAACACATCAAATAGCTGTGCATCACAGGCGACGTTCCCAGTTGCTGTTGCAACTTTCTGTGTTGATAACTTTTGAACCGCAAGAGATATTGCCATTTCTGAGACAATTCTGGTCTTCTTTGATATGCTACATGGCCACCTTCCCATTGGAAAAACTTGGCTGTGATCCAATATGGCAGCTTTCAAGATGGTGGCCATGTTCCGGGCATGGCCTAAAAGATTGTTTCTGAAATAAAACGGTGTCCTGTGACTTTTGATTCACCCTGTATTGTATATCCCTGCACTCTGGCACTATTTGTATGTTTAACACAAGCTGCATCAAGACAGCACAGAATGTGTTTGTGGAAACATGTTTCATAGAACCACTCAATGTTTATTAGACAACAGTCTTTTATAACATTATTTTGCCTTAACTGGGAGTCTATGAGTCTGCAAGTGCTTTTTGCCTATGAAAATAATTCAACATTCATTGTAGGCGCTAAAAATGTTTGTAATTTCTGTCCTGCCTGGAAGCTCTGCTTCTGTATGTGATGATTGGTGGAGCTCACAAAAAGGTGGAAGCTCGAAATAAACAGCCAATACAGACAGTATAATGTGCCTGACTTATATCAACTTAAACTATAGATCAGGGATGCCACAAGATCTTTGGAGAGGGAGGCTAAGAAATTACTAAGGGTGTCTGGGGGCATGCTGCCCCAGAAGAATGTTTTACTTTGACTACTAGTTGGCAGGAAAGGTATTGAAAAATGATGATTTTGTCAAGTTGTCCCACAGAAAATGTTCCTCTTCATAGTATATTATCTTCACAGATCTTTCATAACTTGAATACTATAGCTGTTCACCTAGACAGATCAGAGATCAAACAAATGTATTAAAGTCAAGCGATGCTATCTCCTTTCTCTTAGATAAGCTGCAGCTCCTAGATGTGTTATTCAAATACACAGATTGTAGATTTGTACAGTATCAGTTTGTGAAGCCAGAGAGAGTGTGATTTTATTCTGTAGTTTTATATGTTTAACAGTCTAGTTGACATGGTCATTGTGACATTTGACAGCACAAAAATGATATTTTCTCAATTATTTTTTTATTTAGACTTATATACTTGGACATATTAAGAGAATATCATTTCTACAAATTCAGTGTTAATGTTAAGTGAAAGCTTAAACAACACTCACTCGACTTTTTTCTTGATCACTGACCATTTTCAAACCTGCTTCCTCAGCTCTGCCAGTTTTTTTCTCTCCCTCTCTTTGCCTGTGTTTAGCATTTTTCATTAAACTCACAAGAACTCAGGGATCAATCAGTTCATTTTGTTTGAACTGGCAAAAATCTTCTCAAAAATCTCAAAATCTTCTCAAATGACTGGCCTTTAGTGAAGCTGCCACTTCTTAACTGATTACCATTTACAGAATGAGGAATTCAAGGATATAAAACTTGAGTTACAATCAGCACAACACCAGTGTTCACTATTTTTATTGTAAAAGCAATATATGGCTGGTTTAATAGAATCATGAAATGAAATAATTTGTGAAGTTTCTTCAAATTCTTAAAACGGCTCTTCAACTCATGCTTTATTATGTAGATATCTTCACTCTGTGATTTGATTCAGACTGTATATGTTCTGAATAAGGCATAATGTTTGTTTTAGTTTGCTTTTAGCGGAAGTCATTTCACAACTTCAGCCGTTGCTGACTGAGATTATTTCACAGAGTCAGTAGCACTAAGGACCCCCCACAAGGCCTGATATCATTAGTTTACAGCAAAAGAGTTCTGATATGTTTGTCTGAGCCAGAGTCACAATTTTCCCCAGTGCTAAACTGCAAAGGATTACTGTCTCTTGTTATATTAGATAAGCTCTGATATCTTAGATTAGACAGTGTTGTATGAGAGCAGCAGCAACAGCACCTCCCTCAGTTCACACCTGACTTTCACTGTATACTGTAAATTTGGAGACACGGTGGCACAGTTGAATAATGAAGAATAGATGTGAAATACTGTTGGAGATTTGGACTTATACTGCATATTATTCTGGGGGAGCTAAATAATATTTAAAGAGCCCTAAAGCCCCCCTAAATCTGGCCTATCGGCATCTCTGTCTGCCATTACATGTGTTTAGTGCAGCAGGAGAGCTATTCAATAACTAGCGTTAGCATTGTTGGCTCAATGTAACAAGTTTTTATGGTCTTTTTTCCAACAACATTTGGAAAGTTTTGCGAATAAATGATAAATATAGAGTTCTGGAGATCTGAGTTTGGCCATTTCCTTTTACTTGGTAAGTTACTATTTGGTAGCTTTTATAAGTGTGTAATATAGAAGTTATAACTGCTCTTTAAGCAGCTTTACCATCCAAGCAGGACACTACATACACACTAGTGAAGACATACTAGGGGGCAGTGAGCACACTTGCCCGGAGTGGTGGGCAGCCCTATCTGCAGCGCCCAGGGCCAAAGTAAAAGTAAGATCATTACATATGCTATAATATTTTCAAAGGTTTGGAAAGGATTTCCATATTAACATTGATTGATTGATTGGTTGATTGATGTTGTCATGTTACCCGCCCTTAGATTTGATCTCTACTTTTGAAATGCCATGAATTGTGGATATTCACTAATTATAATTTTGTTCTGGTTGTTGTAAAGTAATTTCCCTCACAATTTTCAAATCTTCTAATGTTGCTTTATTTTTGCTTACATTTTCCTAATATGTCTTGTACAACTATTTGGAACCTTTGAAGTTGCACACACCTGGTAAATTAGAAACATTTAATACCCTTTGCAAGCAAATTGGAATTACATTGTTGAAAATAGTAGCTGCAAACGTACAAACACTGATTTCACACTTTTTAACACTAGTGCACATAACTGAATGTTTGGGCTTTAAAACATTAAACTTACCAGCATGGTTAAAATTTATAGTGATTGTGTTCATGCCTTCCTGCACCTTCTGTTTCACCAACCTTCTCCACATCATCAGATTTCATAGAACGGGAAGCCATCTGTTAAAGCTGTTACATGATTGGCCTTTAATCTGTCCTGTGAAACATGGCTGGTCTTTACATTTTCGGTGATCTAGCAACAGCAATTTAGCAAACGATTAAGTTCATTCATTCTTCAGGAAACAAACAGAAAACACAAGAGAACTGGTGATAGAATTTCGATCAAGGTCAGGCGTTCCCAATCTTTTTAAACCACATAGACAGAACTGTAGCCCACATTCCCGATGGGCTGGTGGGGAAACTAGAGGACTGCCACAACACATGATTAGCTAATATTCTGCAGTTGAACAAGAATGTTTTGACTCCAAATTTCAACATAACTGCACACCTTTATAGCCTCATTCATTAGCTTTTCCCCACATGCCACCTACACTGGGTTTGGTACATTAGCATTCCCAGTGGCAATGAATTCTTGCTTTATGTAGCCATTGTCATATTTTTGTTTGAATAATGCTTTTTTCTCTTTTTTTCACTTTTTACTTTTTTATTGGTTTTGCTGCTCCTTAAAAACAGTTTATCAACATTGTGAGTTTTCTATTTTTGTCTTACTTACTTACAGCCATCAACTGAAAGCAGCCAGTAGAAAATCACATGCATGAAGACGTGACATAAGCTGAGATAATTTAAATGACAAATTGAAATGACAAAATGTTAAGCCTTAAATATACATTGGTATGCAAAACTACTTCAGTCAAATTACATGATGTGTAGATTTTCCTCTACAGGGAACAAACTCAAATATGGAATTTAACATATTGCTGGAAAAAAAATAACATAAAATATAAAATGTGACCTAACTTTTACACAGATCACATTTTTTACAGTATGTTAAATTCAGCAAATAAACAGTAATTGTGCATTACAATATACAGAAGTGTGTTCTCTGTAGAAGATGTGCAACAAAATATGTCATTTGACCTAGGGTGTCAAAACTTTTGCATATGACTGTATATACAGTACTGTGTGAAAGTTTTAGGCATCTAAGCAAATTTTTAAACAATTGACCTCAGCAGTGAGTTTATCACAATATACATTAGAATAAAGTCACATTCATAATTCAAATAAACATAAAAACAATAAAAAGTAACAAGAATTATTCAGGTCCATATTTTTCCTTGACACCTTCACAGCCGCCACAGCCACATCTTTATTAATTAATATTCTAGAAATTTAGTTTATTTAAATATTAACACTTCTCAGCAAACAAACACAAACTACACAAATAAATTGATATTGAAAATGTGTCTTGGGTGCACAGTACTGTATATATATATATATATATATATATATATATATATATATATATATATTACAATCACTTGCACATATATTAGAATTAAATTAATAATAATTAAATAGTTGCAGAAGTTAACCTACTAGCCCCCCATGCTTACTGCCCAGCCCTTTACCGAATGGCCCATGGCCTGGTTCTGCCCCAATCTAAATCCCCCCGAAGCGCAGTACTCTGACTCCTCTAATATCTGACACTAGCATAGGAGCAGGTATAGTATGTGTATACATTCATATCTGTATGTGTGAGTGTGGCTGGGCTGGCAGGGAAGCATGTTTTATGTAAGGGAGCGAGCAGGTAAAACATTAACAGGACAGAGATAAAAACCCTCCACAGACGCTGACGTTTGGGATCCAGACGATATAAATCAGGGCTTCAGCCAGCCCTGTGAGACTGTATTTCATGCTCAAGGAGTCCGCCATCCAAACACAGCCAGGCCCTGCATTAATCTCTATTAGACAGCGCCTCTGCTTGGCCCGGAGCCTGGTGGGCAGCCCAGGGGACCTTGACTCACACTCAGGCAAGACCTATGCCTTGGGTAGACATGAGGGCCATGCCCTGCTCCTGCCCCCAGCTGGTAATCACCCTGCGCATGCCCCTGCCGTAAGGCTTACCTAGACACACTCCAGTGCATTTATACCTGACGCCTTTCTCAGATAAAGAGGTGCAGATATAAAGGAGAGCACAGTAGGCCAATTAGAATAACACAGACTTGGTCCAGAGAAGTAGCCGGAAGAGGCAAGACTTTATTCATGTCATGTCAACTACACTGGAAAGTTCCCTCAAGGTACAAGGATGGTTATGCTCTGCTTATGCTGTAGTGGAGACCTGGGTTGGTTGGCACAGTTTCATTGTCTGTCGTATGCCCCTGTGTACAATACGTTAAGAGAATCCAACTGTCATTACATTTACATTTACTGCATTTAGCAGATGCTCTTACACAGAGCAACTTACAGAAGTGCTTTGTTGTCCACTCAGAATGTCTAATATAAATAGGATACAGTAAAAGCTACCCATGAGCTAAGATACTGCCAGAGTCAGTGATGATACCTAGAAAGAAATACATACTATCAGCAAATGAAAGCAACATGACATGCAAAGTTGCACGTGGTTACAAATCATTGCTGTCCAGAAAGTATAAAATCTCTTTACATTAAGTTATATTAAAAGTTTTCGCTCTCTCCTGTAAAGTTGCCATTTTGGAGTTACTTGTTTTTCTTTGGACAGCGACATGCACTCTTAAAAATAAAGGTCCTCAAATGATCCTTGGCATGGATGTGTGGCTCTGTGGGAAAACTTGATTTGGTTTCAGAACTTTCACATCATGTTGAGTTTTTTTTAAACTCTGAAGTTCAAAAAGAACCTTAGAAGAGCCTTTTCCTGCAAATTAAAGGGGCATTCTGCTAATTTTCTATATAATTCAAATATTGAAACATAGACAAAATCATTCAGACTGATTTACTGTGAAACGGTTAGTTGTAGAGAAACATAATGAGTCATATTTACTTTGCAGTAGTGGTGATAGGAACCAGGGATCACAATGTCTACAGTACAAATATAGCCATTTCACTTACTCCAAAAGGGCTAGTGAACCTACACAAGTCTTCTGAGTTTTCAGATGTGATGTTTATAATAGTAAAATGTAATTTTGTAACATGTAACATTTTGGAACTTTGTGGCCTGACAACACCCTGCTGCATGCATCTTTCTACCACAAATTAATACATATTGTTCCTATTATTGTCGTTTTTATGCTTTTTCATTTTCCAAAATCACTTGAAATAAAATATTTCATGCTAGAGCATCCCTTCATATGCATATTTAAGTGTTTGTGATCTAAGACACCTGAAACAGCTAATCAGCAATTAAAAAGTGCTTTATTAGTTGAAGTCGGTTCATTAGAGCAGGAACTCTAAAATATGCAGGGCTGGGGAACCCCAGGACCAGGGATAAGAACCACTATAGTACACTATCATGTAATCACATAAAATATGTAGCTATATTCCATTCCACAGGGTCTCTGACCAATACACTTATATTCCCTATACACTCCGCACAAGATGTTAGACAAGAGGCCATGTAATGGATTAATTTAACTCACTTTTAGGAAATAAATGTTTACAGTAACTTTAAAGTCTATGCAGTCCATATACGGGAACTGAGTCACAAAACAGATGGTTTTGCATTCACTGTTTCTGTGATGTCAAGAAAACCAACGCAGCTCAGCCCATTCATGCTGAAGTATTATTGGGTGTTTCAGTTCTAATTACTTGTTGAATGAGCCTCAGGGCAGCCAATACCAATAGGGGTCATTTGATTATAACCATCTTAAAGACACAGTACAGATATATATATATATATATATATATACACCTTTTTAATTCTAAGGGATAAAAAGAGGTTGAAAACTTGTCATGTAGCATGAATTATGACTTTTGGTTTTTGATACATAAAATCACACAAATACCATAAACAGACCTGCAAGAAAAATGTAAAGTATGGTCTTTTTAAGGGAACTGTAGTTGATTGAATAGAGTCATTTAGAACATCCTGCAACTTCATCATCATCATCACAAAGTTTCACTGTTCTTCAAGAAAATACAATGACGGATGGGTAAAATTTCCTTCCACTTCTTGTGGTGAAAAACTGCTGTTCACTACTCCCTATGTAATTTGATATTCCCTTAAAATGTCTAAATTTCTATTTGCAGGGTAAACATGCTGTCGCAGGGAAGTTCAGGGTGTGTGGTGCGGTCTTGTATGGACTGGCAAAAGGCAGTTAGTAGGAGTGGCAGGTTGTCTGAGTGTAAACAATTGTACCTTATCCCCTCTGCTTGCTTTTCCACAGTGTGCTCATAGAGACGCTTGTTTTCTGTGTAAGAACCCACAGTGGAGTAAAGGACTGGTGGAAAGCCCCTGGATCATTTCATATTTGGTGGTTTCTTTATCCATCTACCTCCAAATGCTTAAAACAGCAGTATGAGTACCGCTACATAGTTCTTTTCATGTCTAGCTTGGTTCCATCTTGCCACATAAATGCATTTTTTTTACAAGAATTAGAAGACTTTGCTTGATTTTATAACTATAGCGGTCTTATCAAAACATAGTTTTTTTCACTATTTAAAAATACCATTTGCCCTTTACTATAAAAACATTTTCTTACACACGGACCTCAAATGGTCCAAAATTGTTTAAAATCTTATTACATAACTAATCCTTTTTATATAAACATCCAGTAAAATTAAGGACAGTTTGGTCCGTCGTTATATTATCTTTTATAACTTTGTAGCTACACATTAATAATAGATGCAGCAACTATGTAATTATTAGTGATGTAATCAAATTTTCTGGTAATGAATTACAGCAGTACAGTTTATGTGAAAACACATATATATATCATGTAATTAAATGTGTATAACAATGTGAATTGTTGTTTTTTTCCCAGTTAGACCTTTCCGATTGTAACAGGAGGTGTTACTTACACCATGAGCGTACTTTTTCTGTTGTTCCTGTGAAAATACCATCATATTAGAGGATGATTTCAAGCCACAACTTCGGTTAGGTTATTATATCACAACACAAGCAGAATGAAAGTTGATGCACATGTATGTTTACATAAGATGTACTACTGTAATTTATGTATAACAGTGAATACATTAGTAGTATGAGCATTGTTGTTGTATGCAATGTTAATAAGTACCATCATGACACTTAGAAATAAAGTGGAACCAACATTTCTTTTCATTCTCCTATAATGTTACTATTGTAAAGATATGAGGTGTGTTAATAATGCAGTGATAATAAAAAAGTTTAAGAATGTTTTGTTCAGCAGATTTGCTTAAAATTGGCAGAGATGCTCCGCTCAGGTCTGTGACCTTTCCTTGACACTAAGGAACAAGTCAATTACTTACTGACTCAGCCAGTTCTCCTGGTTTGATTTCAGTGCCTCAAGCTAAGGCTACCTGGACATGCCTCTTTGACCATCTGGCTGACAGAATCTGTTCAATGAGTACATAAGGCTATACGAAGAAGAAATCTGTGTAACATTATAGTGAGAAAAATACACATACAGACAAATAATGCATAGAAATGTAGCTACTTTTGTGAAACTGTGCAATCTGACACCTTCCATTCAGCTCAACACTCCTTCCTTTGCACCCTAAAGAGGCAGAATTTGAGGCACACAGGCCTTTAAACCCAGCCTGGCTCCCTGTTTTCTTGCTCCAAGAAGCTTTCTGCTCTAAAATAAGCTGGACAAAACATGACCTGTGACATTACTATTACATCTGGGCCAACAGCAGTGCACACATACACATGTGTACAGATCTGTATTCAATAAATGTGCAGTACTGTCTGATTCCTTTAAAGCATGGTAATTTTCATATTTCCACTGGAAGCCATGGTCGACCTTGCCTTCAGGCCTGATTTATGGCCTGCAGTGATAATCTACTGGGAAAACAAGTGGCAGATCCTAAATCAAGCACACTCATCCCTGGGCATTTAAATCTGAATTATGAGTGGGTTTTGTGTGCTCGATAGAGTGTGTAAAGATTCTTAAGTCACATGTGGTGAGAGGCGACGTTTGGAGGGGGAAAAACATATAGGTGTATTGTTTTCTGAACGTGTGGATATGATGACACCTGAGACACAGCAGAGGCTGTTAACTCAAGGCAAAAAAGCTGCTATTTTTACTTTCTAATCTATTTTTTATGTGATTTATCAATGCTGTTGTCAAATTTATTCTGACTTGATTTTAAAAAGCTGAAAATGGGTGTTACTTGACAAAGTCAGATGCATGTGGATTGCTTTCTAGAGTGATCATCAAAAAACAGACAGAGGTCGTAACCAAAAGTGTCAAATTATACAAGCAGAAAAACATAACTCAAATAAGACCAGGCAGACAAAGTCAAAAAGAGGGGCAGGCAAAAGGCAAAGTGTCACAATTGGCCCCTCCCAGTCTGGTCCATGTGCGTTTGTTTTGGTCTAGTCCATGTGCTTTTTGGTTTGATCCCAGTCTGGCCCCTTGTTTGGTTACTCCATCCCTGATTGTTTCCACCAGTCCCTTGTTTACCCTCATGTATTTAAGCCTTGTTTTTTCCCCTGTGTGGTTGCAGGTCTTTGTTTGAGATGTTTGGCTAGTCTTTGTTTAGATATACTGTTTGGTTGTATTGTTTGGTGTTCTTAGTTATGTCTGTCCACCCTAAGCTTGATATTGATTATTGGAACCTGGACTGGCTTGACCACGACCCTGGATTTGCCCTCAGTAAAAGTCGCTTATCTATGCATATGCATCCGCCTCATCGCTCCCCGGCATTACAGAAAGACCAGCCAAACATCAAACATCTAATGACAAAGACCTGCAACCACACAGGGGAAAACACAGGGCTTAAATACAGGAGGGTAAACGAGGGACAGGTGGAAACAATCAGGGGCGGAGTAACCAAACAAAGGGCCGGACTGGGATCAAAACAAAAAAGCACATGGAATAGACCAAAACAAAAGTACATGGACCGGACTAGGAGGGGCCAATCATGACACAAAGGCAAAAATACAGACAATGTAACGAGGAGCGATGAGGAGGCGGATGCATATGTGGAGAAAAGCAAGATTTATTATGGGCAAATCCAAAATCAGGGTCGAGACGGTCCAGGATCAGAGAGCCAACACGGAGAGCAGGAGGGACAGACATAATGAAATAAACACAGACTAAACAAACAGTGGAAGGCGGAAGAAACAAAACCATACAAAGACCAAACAATACCTAGGGGAGGGGACAGGGGAAAACACAAGGGAAAACACAGGGCTTAAATACAACAGGGATAACAATCGTTCACAAGACACAGGTGGAAAACAGGTGGAACAAATCAGGAGAAATCAAGCCAAGGAAGCACGTGGACCAGACCAAAACAAAACAAAAGCACATGGAGAACTGGGAGGGGCCAATCATGACAGACAACAAGTCAAAACCATAATCTTAGAACCAAAACACAAGAAAGACCATGCAGTAGCTCTGGAACAGAAGAAATACAGAGCTAACCCAGATTTTTGAGCAGATTTTTTGGTTAGATTGTGTCAAAACGAACTATTTTTAAATGGAAAACATTTATAGAAACAAGCTTCACATTTCAGTATCCTTTTACTGTTATTGATTAAACAAATCCATAATAAGAAACAATATTTCCATCACAGGGTGAATTCCATTCTGAATTCATGAGCACACTCAATGAACTATCACACCCACTCAGAAAAAAATATGCAAAACTGGCCCTGGGGGGGGGACCCCTCTAGTCACTTGGGTGGTATCCTCAAGGGCACATCTCAGTACCTTTAGTCAGGGAATATATTTGTACTATAATCCATTGAAATTATATTTTCTAAGTTGTATTGACTCCACACACCCCGTCTCATCTCCAGGCTTTTTAAATTATTGTTCTGTTTTAAAACGTTAGGCTGTGAAAAGCTACAAATACAATAGACAAAACCTATTTAAGTCACACAATTGGACTTTTACATCATTTGTACCTTGATGAGCAAAAAGTATACCTGCATTTATTTATGTAAGTGCATTACATCCAACAATAAAGACAGCATGAAGCTTCTTTTATACTGTGATAGGAAACATGGTAGAATTCACAAAGCTCCAGTTTCACATACTGATCCATTTTATTGACCAACATAGACATGCACAAACAACTTTACTCTGTGGACAGCTTAAGTTTTTTCACAGTAGCCATCAAATGCCGTTTTGGCCTGTTTTGGAAGTCCCTCCATTAAATTATGCTTTCTTTTTCTTCAATAACATTAATAACATAATTGGTTTGGTGGAAATATATATGATTTACAAAAAGTGTTTTATTGTGTTTGAATGCTAATTTGTGCTGTGGTAGTTGTACATGATTTCTTGATACCAAGAAGGCTGCAGTTGTAGTGTCTGTTTTTTCTTGGCATCCTGTCTCACGGTGAGGTGTGAATTGTTTTCACAGCAGGGGGTTCTAAGGGCACTGTTGGATCTCTGTGTGTGATATTTTGTCACTGTGGTGAGCTGATAGCAAGCAATAAGCAGTGAAAAGATGAGTTCATTTGATAAAGCTAAAGTCAACAGATGTCTAATTTGATACTATTATTTAAAATGATCAGGGGAGCAACAGAAAGAAGTCAATGAGTAAAACAGGATGAAGCCAGAGGTTCTGAATGCAGTCTCTTTTCCCAAAATGCTTACTAATCATTACACAGTTCTGTCTTCTTACCAGAAAATATGAAGAGGTGACCACAGCATAGGAGCCCAGCCTGAATCATGCTGCTAAGCCTTCCAGTCAGAGCATAAAAACACTCGTAATCTCATTCACTGATTAACACGTCCCCTAATTACACACCTGCTGCCGGAGCGTGTGCTGTGTCCTCCTGCTCCTCTGATGATCAAGAGCAGTCGTGCTGAAGAAAAGAGGTGGAGCAGCCCAAGCAGACATGCATGTATGCATTTCATATGGATTCTTTTCTTTATCTCTTTCTCTGGTTCCCTTTCTGTTTACTTTCTTTCTCTCTTCTATTTCTGTGTACCTGCTCTCTCTCTTCTTTCTATCTCATTCTGTACCTACAAATATCCTCTTTCCCTCACTTTCTTTCTCTCTATGTCTTCTTTTTCTCTCTCTTTCTCTCTCACTCTCCCTGTTTGTATTCCCTTCCTATCTTTCTTATTCTCTCTCTCTCTCCATTTCACTCTCTTTTCCCTACTCTTCTTATCTCTCTTTCATACAGTCTCTCTCTATTTTTTCTTTCCCTCACATTCTTTCTTTCTTTCTTTCTTCATCTCTCTTCTCCCTTCTCTTCTTCATTTTCTCTCTCATTCTCTTTACCTTACTTTCTCTCTCTATCTCTTATTCCCTGTTTCCCTTCACTTTCTTTTCTTTCTCCTCTTTTTCCTTCTATTTCCCTAACTTTCTTTCGTTGATTTATTCTATTTTTCTCTCCCCCTCTTTTTCTGTCTCTCTCTATCTCCCTTCCTCTCTCGCTCTCCCTGTTTATGTTCCTTTCCTGTCTCTCTGTCTCTGTTTATTTGCATCATAAATAATTGTTATCCAACACAGACCAGGTTAATTCAAGCCTTCCTGTTCTTTATGCAACTGAATTCAGCACAGGCTGATTTGTCCTTGACTGTTAGCTCCCGACAGTAAAGCTAAAGCAGCAGAAGCACGGAGCAGTGAGCATCGCTGTAGTGAATTCTCGGGAGATGGTGAGTGACCTGACGAGTGTCTCTGTTTATTTCACTCCCAGCATGCTGTTCTCTCAGGGGGACTGGGGGCTGGTGGCTCATCAGCTGTAAAATCACCACCAGGTAGCATGTAGTGAGATAGAGCCAAGGTGAAATGCAGAGCAACAGCAGCAGCAGAAACAGGGAAAACAAGTAAAACATAAAAAGGCAGCACATCAGATATGTAATACTACACTGCATCAAAGGATGACATGACGAACAGCAGGCATGGTGATAAGAGGGTATACGTGTGAGCGTGAGTTTGCTGCGCTTAAATGTCTAAGGTGAGCAAACCAGGGAAAACAAAAACCATAAAATAGGAACTGTAAAAAGAAACGAACCAAGCACTAAGGCAGTGATTAACGATGAAAGAAATATGAACACAGACGAACTGCAAGTGAAGAAACTATGGGGAGCAGGCTGGAAGACATTAAACACAAAGTACCTGACGAAGACACTAGGGACCCTATTAACACCTAGAATTAACATGCATCTTGGGCGATCTAATCATAAGTGGATAGTGCTAAGTGCACTGTTAGAAATAAAGGTTCTGTGCAGGTGCATCTTTCTTTCAAATTGATTGTCTGATTGTGAACATTAAATATGTTTTTCAAGGTGAAATGTGTACCTTTACATAACCTAATGTTTTAAAACAGAACAATAAACTAAAAATCCAGGAGTCGAGGCAGCGTGTGTGGAGTCAGTACAACTTAGAAAATACAGTTTCAGTGGATTGTGGTACAATTACATTCATGACTGCTGAGATGTATTGTTGAGAGTACCACCCCAGTGGCAAAAGGGGAACTGCCACAGTGACAGTTTCATACATTTATTTCTGAGTGTAGATATATTGTGATCCGATCAATAGAACCACACAATGCAGCTGCATAGCTTCTCTCTTTGCCTCCTTCAATGCTTTCTGTAAGTTGAATTAGCAAGACATATGATCTAACATTTTAACAGACCATTCATGTACACGAACAAAGGTCAATTTGCCTGACAACAATTGCAGCAAGAGACTGATGCAGCAAACATGCACTGTACCCTTCCTCCAGTTATGAAATTCAATCATAAGTTGTCACTGTTGATGTTTACAAGTCACTTGGAAATGCCAGCTGTAAATGGCTATATGCCTCACAGTCCACTTACACTCAGATCACATGAGACGATTTAATATTAAGTGGGAACAGGGCCAAGGAGACAAGGTTTGCTTATTCAAGTAGACCAACAAGACACAGGTAATGAAAATAACTAATTAGGTGTTACATCCCAAACTCCACCCACCTCTCGCCCTCTCTCCACTTCACCAGACTTCTGATTACTGGCTCCACCTTTCCTCGACTGGACCTCATCAGTCCTTGGTTTTAAAAGCTGGCTTGTGTCTGCGGTGTCTGCAAAGTCTCTGTCATCTTTACCAGATTTGGAGGCAACTTGAACTTTCTCAATGCCCTTGGGAGATGTAAGCCTGCATTTTCTCTGTTGTCATATTTGCTGTATTTTTTGGATTTGGACTGTTTTTGTCTGCTATTAAAAGCTACTGCATTTTCATCCTTGATCATTGTCTTCTTCTCCTGTGACATAAAGACTAGTGAAGATCCACAGTGGGGTGGAGTCAAGGCAAAGACACTGTAACACACATGTAGCAGTCATATATTGTCATGTGTCAGAGTTTTGCAAATGTATTATCATAATTAACCATAAAAGCTCCTCTCAACTTACTTAGAAAAGAACTTCAAAGAAAACGTACCCTTCATGACATTATAAGAGAAAAAATAGTAAGACTTCCTCCACTTTAAAAGACAGTGAAGTATCAGAGACATCTGCAGATGGAAAGACTGACATATTCAAGTGTCAAAGAGGATCTTCTGGCTTTCAAAAGAAATAAAAGACAGTTTTGACACTGTAACTGTGATTTGGATGATGATGATGATGATGATGATGGAGAAGGTGGTTCAATCCCTTACAATAAGTACAAAACTAGGATAGAAAACTACAATAAATATGTAGAGACAGAGAGCAAGAAGTATAAGAATGTAAGCAGTGCAAATTAACAGACCTGAGTAGATAAATTGTGCAAATTCTATATAAACTGTAAGAGCATCTAGTGCAAATGATATTAGACCATCACATTTAACACATATTATGTCTGCAATCAAATGAACAGTCCTTGAAATGATGTTAAATGTAAGAGGGAAACAATGATGATGTTTAATGTTTCCCTACATGTCTAAGCAGCATTAACATGATTAAGTGCAAGAAATGCAAGAACCTGCACAGTTAAAACATCCATGTTAAATGATCTCATAAGAAAATCCCATTTACTGAGTTCCATATAAGCCTTTTCTGCTCGAGTGACTTTACCATACAAATTCCAGAGATCACCTGCAGGGAATTCACACCCCCTATAATCTATCTGACCGTTTTTGATTAATAATTAATTGCCATAGTAGTCCATATTAATGAGGTGCTAATTAGAGACCAGTGGACAGGATATCAGTGAGCGCTGCTCATTTCAGGAGCATGAGAGTACCGCTGTGAAGTAGGCTGACCCCACGCCGCCTGCATTCATTTTACTGAGGATATATCTAAAGGGGATTTCTCCAGGGTCCTAATGCACATCCCGCATGAGGCTTCCATATGGCAGTAATGAGGAAATGAGCATGTGATGAGGTTACGTTGGCACCCTGGTGCACTGGGAGCTGGAAGCTGCATTTGAAATTTAGACAAGTGTGGCAATCTCCACCATCTGTCTGAACTTATACATCAAATCATGTGAAAGTCGAGCTCTCCTTGCTTCGGTTGTTGTAATTCTCTCTTTTCTCTTTTCCCCTTTATCACTTTCACATGCTCGCCATCTCTATCCATCTTCTCTTTCTTCGCCATTCTTTCCTATATGTCCTTGCTCTTCTCCGCTTCTCTAACATAGCTGTCTTTTTCCCTCTCCGATCCTGGATGTGACCATGGTGAACAGATGGAGGTGTCATAACGTTTTTGAAAGAACAAGAGTCGGGGCGGAGCTGCCTCCTTCATTTGCATGTTCCAGACAGAGGTGCTGTCTGTCTAGATGATGGCAGATGAGTGTCTGATGTGACTGGTGCCCTGATCTCTGGATAGGGAAAGGACAGACAGAATAAAGGGATTATCCTCGATAACAAAAGAAGTCAAAGCCCATCTTCACTCAGCATCATTCTATGATGGACCACTGCACTCTATTGACAAGCATTGCCTAATCAAATGGCCTAATCATGTGAGCATTATGTAGCGCTACAGGGATCATGGAGGGCCTCAATAGGGACTGATTTCTATTGATTCTGAGAGGTCATCTGATTTTAAAGTGCTGGATGGTCATTTTGATCTCTTTCATACTTGCATTTGCTTGTCTGTGCAGTAGAGTGCTCTATTACTGAGCATGTCTAACTGAATTCATGAAGGAAGCATCTTTGGCTTATGGAAGCTGTCCAAAGAAAACTTGTATCTCCAAAACGGTAACTTTATCAGAGAAGGCAAAAAGCTTTAACTTTTAATGTAAGTTAATGTAAAGAGAGTGTATTCTAAGTAAACTTTTAGCATTTATATTGCTCCATTCATCATGAAATGTTGGTCACACTTTATTGGATGGTCCCCTATAGATGATCTACAGATATTTAGATTATTAACAGACTTTCTGGTGATGCTCATTTGATTATCAACAATATTAAGGTTAAGCTAGGCTTTAGGAGCAAGTGTAGGTTTTGCCTTGAGGTTAGGGTTAAGGTAAGTTCTAGGGTTAGGCGCAGTTTTAACACATGCAACTTCAAGATCAATTTCATTTAATAGATATTTAGTTGAAAGTTAGCTAAAAATAGACTGAGCATTGACAAAGCATCCACAGTGGACCATCCAAATGAAGTGTGACCAAAATCTCCCCACAAAGTAAGGGAATGTCATCATGTTCAGATTATAAAAATCAACAAAAACATAGACACATTTTTTCTTTGGACGGCAACTGTATTTAACCTTTTAATTCTTACTTTACTGCATCCTTTTTAGCTCTTCCTGGTCAGACTGGATGTGCCCTCCCTCAGTCAGTGTCATTAGCTGGATGACCTGATAGCTGGACCCTTGTGGTCAGGGGTCAAATTGGGTCTTTGGCTACACCCGGCAAATAGACTTTGCCAAATGTTACACAAGCACCCAGCTAAATATAGCTATGGATATGGATATAGTTAGTGACAGGCATAGATATAAAGACAAGTGGAAAATTAAATGAGTGAGTAGGGGTGCATAATGAGCTTAGATGCTTCCACACAAGTATGTTGTATGATACAATTAAGCAATTAACATCCTACCATGCTCTGTGGCGCGTATAGAAATGCTGAGCAGGTCTACTTTACCTTGATTGTGACTCAAAATGGCTATAGGACAAGATCTATGTAACTTTAAAGAGGGTTTATTGTTGGAGCATGGATGGCAGGAGTTTCGGTCACTAAGACTGTTCATCTGGCAAGGAACAGTGGCTAAAGTGACATGTGTCTTTCTCATAGGTCTAAATGCATATGCCACTTTAGCCACTGTTCCTAGCCAAATGAACAGACTTAGGGCTGAAGCTCCTGCCATCTATAGATGGAAGTTAATGTAAAGAGAGGAGCCCACTTCAATTAGAAGTAATAGAGGAGTCTCCTTATCTCTAAACTGTGTGGCAGTGACCACATACAGTGCAGCTCCGCACTAACATGCAAATGCAAACTACTTCATGTGGTTCTTTTATCATATGGTACATTTTACAAAAATGACATTGACATGCTAAAGCATTTGTACAAGCAACAGCAAATTAACTCAGACACCCCTCATGGAGAATATGAAATAGTTTGCTGCAAATCTTGTGAATGATTTAGTCCTCACTGTCAGGAGAGCACGTGTGCTTCAGAAGACCAACAGCACACACACACACACACACACACACACACACCCACACACACACAGAAAGCGGCCTGCAAGGCTCAAGCTGAAAGAGAGACATGTTTATAATTGAGGTCACTAACCCTGTCCGCGCTTTGACCCCTGATCATAAACCATGTGCCAGCAGGGCTCCGTTAAAACCCAGTCAAAGCCCAAAAAACCAATAACACAATTTACCCTGTCATGAGCCCTCACTCCGATTATTAACATTTAAACTGCGGCCAGCTGTCTCCTGCCTATTGAGCCTGATGTAAGGGGCATGCCTCCAAAATGGACCTTTTTTGTATCACTTCTAGTACAGTAGCTCACTTGCACAGAATGAATATTCATTATACATAATTACATCAATGTGATAATTATGACTTGAATAATTCAGATGTTGAGTGCATGTTCCTGAGGGTGTCCAGTGAGAAAGAGTGCGTGTGCGTGTGTGTGTGTGTGTGTCCAGTTGTCAGTTTGCGGGCTGAGCCTCAGGCTTCCGTACTGATGAGGGTGCAGGATTTCTCTCCTTTAACAGTAATGGGAAATGAAATCTAATTCTCCATCTCCATCTCCGTCTCCGCTCTGGAGGGGAGGGGGAGATTGCCATTCCGGAAAGATTTCCCCTGCGTCAAATCTCTAGAGGTGTCCTAAAGTGGAATAGTGTGGCATCCTCTCTGCCTCACTTTGTCTTTCCAACTTTCAACTCTTACTGTCTCTACTTAGCTCAGTCTCATCAGAAAACATTCCTACTCTTCTTATCCTTGAGTGTACACTCTCTGCCCAAACATGGGCCTGTACCCCCTGACAAAAACACCACTTCACTTCAGAATGTAAATTCACTGTGTGTATCATTCTGTATAAACACTTTGTGTAAATACTTTATTAGGAACACTATATTAATACTAAGTAGGATCGCTTTTCTCTAGTCTATGCTGACATGATTGCATCATGCAGTTCCTGCAGATTTTTCAGGTGCACTTTTATACTGTGAATCTCTCTCTCTCTACCACATCCCAAAATGAATTTGATTTTGAATTTTGATGAACTCATTGTCATGGTCATGAATCCAGTTTAAGACGCATTCTGATATAGTGCATTATCATTGAAGTAGCCGTTAGAAAACTGATAAATTGTGGCCATGAAGTGATGCACATGGTAAATAACAATACTCAGGGTTTGGTATTCAATCGATGATTGATTGCCCTTAACAGACCCAAAGTTTGCCACGACTTTATCAGACCAGGCTACATGTTTCCAGGTTTCAGCTGTCCAGTTTTGGTGATCTTGTACCCAATGCAGCCTCAGCTTTCTCTTCTGCTGTTGTAGCCCATCTACCTCAAGGTTTGATATGTTGTGCATTCTGCACAACTATACAGAGTGATTATCTGAACTAATGTTGCCTTTCTGTCAGCTTGAACCAAACTCTGCCTCTCTGTTGGTCTCTCTCATCATCAAGGCATTTCCATCTAAATCTTTTGCACCTTTCTGAGTAAACTCTGGAGACTTTTAGATGAAAATCCCAGGAGATCAGCAGTCATAGAAATATTCATACCAACATGTCTGGTACCAACAATCATTCTACAGTCAAAATCACTGAAATCACATTCTGATGGTTGATATGAACACTACCTGAAGCCATTGGCCCATATCTGCAGAATTTTACATACTGCGCTGCTGTCATGTGATTGGCTGATTAGATAATTACATGAATAATTGCATAGGTGTACAGGTGTAACCTAATAAAGTGCTCTACAAATGTGCTGTTAACAACAAGGATCTTATGGGCCTAAGTACAAACAATTAATGAATTAAATGAAAACTACCTTGAATGCATAAAGATAATGATAATGTAAATTGGTTAGTGATTCACCATTGCTGTGTCTCAGCCAGGTTGGTACATTAATGTGGGCTAAAGTACAGTAGTGTGCAAAGGTCAAAGCCTTTATTTATTTAAATTCCAGTCATTTAAAATGACATTTAAATACTAGGTATTCATTTTCAGGAGACATTTCGGAGAAAAGATATAAGACAATCCACTTGTGCAAGGAAGAGCAAAGTAAAGCAAATACAATGAAGAATGTTCAGAGACAATTGGACTCCTAACTTGAACTAACTGTTCAAGATGCAGTAGACCACCAAAATTGTCCCCATCAGATAAACAGCACTCTAAGCTTTCATCTTTGAGAGAGAGGAGAAAATCAAGCTCCATTCTTGCTTGTCCATCCGTCCACTGTGAAGCCGCTACGGAGGAAAAGGAAATATCAAAACAAAAACTAAGAACATTTACAAATCAAAGAAAGAAGAGGTTCAGAACAATAGATTGGTCCAGACCTCAACATCATTGAATGTGTTTGGGATTACTTGGGTTGTGAGAAAAAGCAACCACCTTCTAAGACTGCGCTTTGGCGGTGTGGAAAAATAATCATGCAGATTTCTTTAAAATTAATAGCAAGTCTCCTGAAAAGAATGGAAGCTATAACAAAGACAAAAGGTAGACACAGTAAATACTGAAAAATCTGATATTTTGTAGGGGCTTCTGTTAAATTTATCTTTACTGATTTTGTAAATGAAAGGTTGCCTTTGGGTTTTGCACAGTACTATATACACTGCTCAAAAAACTGCTCAAAAAAAGGGAACACTTAAATAACACAATATAACTCCAAGTAACTCAAACTGTCCACTTAGGAAGCAACACTGATTGACAATGAATTTCACAGCTGTTGTGCAAATGAAATAGACAACAGGTGGAAATTATTGGCAATTAGCAAGACACGCTCAATAAAGGAGTGGTTCTGCAGGTGGGACCACAGACCACTTCTCAGTACCTTTCTGCTTTCTGGCTGATGTTTTATTCACTTTTGAATGTTGGTGGTGCTTTCACACTCGTGGTAGCAGGAGACGGACTCTACAACCCACACAAGTGGCTCAGGTAGTGCAGCTCATCCAGGATGGCACATCAATGCGAGCTGTGGCAAGAAGGTTTGCTGTGTCTGTCAGCTTAGTGTCCAGAGGCTGGAGGCGCTACCAGGAGACAGGCCAGTACACCAGGAGACCTGGGACATCATGTCTCGCTCCATCCACCAACGCCACGTTGCAACACAGACTGTCCAGGAGTTGGCGGATGCTTTAGTCCAGGTCTGGGAGGAGATCCCTCAGGAGACCATCCACCACCTCATCAGGAGCATGTCCAGGCATTGTAGGGAGGTCATACAGGCATGTGGAGGCCACACACAACACTGAGCCTCATTTTGACTTGTTTTAAGGACATTACATCAAAGTTGATCAGCCTGTCGTGTGTTTTTCCACTTTAATTTTGTGTGTGACTCCAAATCCAGGCCTCCACTGGTTAATACATTTGATTTTCATTGATGATTTTTGTGATTTTGTTGTCAGCACATTCAACTTTGTACAGAACAAAGTATTCAATGAGAATATTTCATTCATTCAGATCTAGGATGTGTTATTTGAGTGTTCCCTTTATTTTTTTGAGCAGTGTATTATCATAGTCATAAATGAGACTAAATACATAAGTAGTGATATAAGGGATTAATTAAGGGGTAGTTACAGCACTGTGCCCTCCCACATGACATAGTCCAAGTACAACCATCACCCACTATATTTACATTACAGCAGACTGATGTCTGTTTCTCCTCTCATTGACTCCTTTAGAGAGATAGATCATCATCTGATAGCAATGTGGTGGGCTGTCAGTGAAGCAGTGAAGTTAAACCAGTGAAAAGAGTGGTTTAGAGAATTTCTAAGATGTATGAAAATGAGTAAGGAATTTTATCAGCTAGATTGTTAAAGTGTGGCAAAGTGCTCTTTGTCATGTCTGAAGTTCATTGTTAATGAGTTAAGTCAACTCAAATGGTTTAAGGAAACCAACTGCCTTAAATGGTTTAAGTTAAATAACTTATATTAATTGACCGTGAATATTACCCTGACCTGATGCAACAGAACCACACTCAGAAAGCAGGAACTTGGTAATTCAGCTCTCTCAATGCTGATTTTCAGTACTGATCCAGATGAATCACAGAAAAGAAAAAAAGTATACACCCAATGGAAAGTAGACTGGAGTGAACAACAATACAAAGACAGTAGGAAAAATAGGAAAAACGAGGTGGAAAGACATGCCCAATATGCAAATATATGGTACTAAGAGCCAATAGGAATGATGTGAGTTTTACTTAAGAAGGTTGCATAGGCCAAACGTTTATGAAGTAAAGCTGAGAGTCCAAACTAAATTGCAAAGAGTTGATTCAACTCAAACATCGCGTTTGAATGTTTGTGTGATGGTCCGACGGAAAAGACACGTGGGTGCGTTTCAGGTTGGGGTGCAAAAAATCCGTGTTTATTGAATCCCAGTGAAGAAACCAAACAAAAGTAAAATGCAATTTATCCAGTGCCAAAAAGAAAATATTTACAAATATATACAGCTTAGTATGAATAGTCCCTTATTCAATCACAATTTTAGAGGTTTTGAGGCTTCAACCACGTTTCGTTACCTCTCCCACAAGACTAGCTCATTCTGCGCCCTCTAGGGCTTTTATAGAGCTAAACAGGAAGTACTATGACGTCACTTCCGGATTTTGCGCGGGTCGCTAAATCAATCAAAATGAACAAATAATAAAACGTTCATATTCACCATTAAGTTTTGTTTCTTTTTTTCTGCAGGTTTACTCTTGTTCTCCAGCATAACCACTTAATTATAAATTAATCAAATTAATAAATGCTATTTAAAAACAGCTTGTGTCTCTGTTTGAATATGAAATGTCCCCGTTACCTAGAAAGTCTTACACATGTATACGTTGTGGCGGAGGGCAGCTCTGTCACAGTCTGAAATCATTTAAATAAAGTCAAAAAGAAGAGCATTAAAAGTCCAAATCATTTAACTGTACACATTTATGCTGTCTGTCAAATCAACAGAATATTCCAACAGCTCTACCACTGAATCAACTGATGTTTTAGCTAAAATAATTTTGCTTGTGCTGTGCTGAGGAGACCAGCTTCTCCTGATAGGCATCAAGATTTCATGTGCTTGGCAGCCATCACTGAGGCAGTTCTGAATAGCCTAAAACTGAGACTAATACATGGAGTAAACAGTTTGTCAATAATTACACATATATAATGCCCATATATAGTTAGAAGAGTCTTTCAAAAGTCTTTAAAAAACAGCCTCTAGTTGGCCTTTTTGTCTTCATGTGTAAAGTAAACCTAAATAAAAATAGGATGCAATGATGTGCAAATCATGTACATCATATTTTTAAAGGAAAATACTAAAAATATAACATATCAAATGTTTAAACTGAGAAATGCTATTGTTTTTTGAAAAATATTTGCCCATTTTGAATTTGATGCCAACAACATGTTCCAAAAAAAAAGTTGGGACAGGGGCATTTTTACCACTGTGTTTCATCACTTCTTCTTTCCGGTCTGATCTGCAGGCAGGTCAGTTTAGCACCCGGACTCTTTTAATATGGAGCAATGCTGCTGTAATACATGCAGCATGTGGTTTGACATTGTCTTGCTGAAATTATCAAGGCCTTCTTCCCTGAAAAAGACATTATCTGGATGGCAGCATGTTAATAAAGCATGTATATATTGTTCAGCATTAATGGTGCCTTCACAGATGAACACATCACCCATGCCATGTGCACTAATGCCCCCCTAATCCATCATGAATACTGGCTATTGAACTGTGCACTGGTAACAAGCTGAGTGGTCTTTAGCCCGGAGGACACAGTGTCCATGATTTCCAAAAAGAATTTCAAATGTTGATTCGTCGGACCGCAGGACACTTTTCCACTTTCCCTTACTCTATTTTAAATGAGCTCAGGCCCAGAGAAGGCGGCAGCATCAGCAGTGGTTTTTAGAAGCGTTTCTGAGCCCGTGCAGTGATTTCCACTACAGAATCATGCCTGTTTTCAATGCAGTGCTGCCTGAGGGCCCAAAGATCACAGCCAGCAAATACTGGTTTTTGGTCTTGTCCCTTACATACAGAGATTTCTCCAGATTCTCTGAATCTTTTAATGATATTATGTACTGTGGACGATGAAAAGCAGAAGTTCTTTGCTATTTTATGTTGAGAAATGTTTTTCTTGAATTGTTGCACTACTTGATGGTGAAGTCTTTCACAGTGTGAACCCCACCTCATCTTTATTTCTGAAAGACTCCGCCTCTCTGAGATGCTCTTTTATACCCAGCCACGTTACTGACCTACTGCCAATCAACCACCAGGTGTTTTTTTAGCAGTACGCAACTTTACCAGCCTTTTGTTGCCCCTGTCCCAACTTTTTTGGAAATCAAATTCAAAATGGACATATATTTTTCAAAAAAGAATACAATTTCTCCGTTTCAACATTTGATGTGTTGCCTTTGTACTGTTTTCAATGAAATACAGTGTTTACATGATTTGCATATCATTGCAATTTGCTTTTATTTACATTTTGCACAGCGTCCCAACTTTTTTGGAAATGGGGTTGTATATAGACATACATGAGGATCCTGATGAAAATGTATTGATAACATGTTCTAGATCAGAATATGTCAGTGTAGAAGTTATTCTGGGCTAGGATCATTGATATTTATTAAATGATACAATGATGTAGCTTATTCTAATAGAGATGTAGCTGAAGGGAAACAAATAATGCAAGAGTCAGAGAAATTTGCATCCTGTTTCCTGTTATCCTCTCATTGAAGTTGTAACAGAAACCAGCATGAGATGGTTTGCCCTAAAGGTACATGGAGAGTGAAGTGGATGAGAGGACATGGTGCCTGGAACACTGGTTGGCATTATTTAATAAATGAGGAAAAAGAAGTGGGACAGACATCACAGTGTAATTTTCTCCTGGAGCTCCAGTTCACTTCATGGTTCAATACTCAGCCTGACCCAGAGAGCACATCCTGATGCTGAGCCTCTATAATAACTCCATCACCTGGGTGGGGGGCCGGGAACACATGTAGATATTCCACACAAAAACATGAAATAGACAGAGACTGAAAGAACATGAGGGAATGAGGAATCAATAGAGTGAAATTTAAGGTATTATTGAAGCTATACATTGAGATTCCATGGTGTGATGGTGTGAAATACAATCAATATTTCTTTCCTTCATTGTGCTCATAAATGAAAAATCTGGCCGATCAAAAAGGAAAAGAAGAGCAGTGTGTTGGCTGAACACAAGGGATATGAGAATTTCAACAACACGGATACGGGAAATGAGGGTGCTGATTTTGGAATTGGAACTGCAACAGTAATTAAAATTATAAATAATAATCTAGGCATCTGGATAAATGACTATGTTCTTGATTTAAGGTGGAGTTTGTGTTTTTAGTTTATGTTTTATTTCTATATTTTAAATGACCGATGGAGCTAGACACTGTTTAAGTTAATGCTGCATTTTCACTACAGTGAGCCAAATCGCTTTCTTCTCCAGCTGCTGGTCACCTTGGGGGCGTGTTACTAAACACAAGCAAGTTTAGAGTACAGGGTAATACCATATTCTACTGTACACTAGTATCCAAAAGCAGCCAATTATGTATATTTTTTTCAGCAATTATTTGATGTGACGAAAGACATGATACAACTGGATACTATACCACATATCAAGAATCTGATTGGCTGTCGTTTAGCTAATTTGTATTTATTTTCATTCATCAAAAATTAATTTTTGTTTCTAGCAGTATCTGAGCTCAGGACTAGCTTTCTCTCTAACCTATTGATAACTAGTAAAGATCCTTTATCTAGATAGATAAAGCACTTCTTGTAAGTCGCTCTGGATAAGAGTGTATGCTAAATAGTGTAAATGTAAAAACAGTTCATCTCTCACCACATAATACAAAGTTATGACATTTTTTATTTGATGTAAATTTTTGGTAGCATTTCAATTGAGCCACGATACATAACATTGATCTAATAATGCTATAAACATGTCACATGCTCTGAGGAGTTTTCATAACAGATTATGTCCAATATTAAATAGAATGTTTCCATTTCTGATCATTGTCATGGAAGACGTTTGATAATGTTTAGATAATATGGATAGTGATGTCTTGACAGCTAGATAGAGTGCACTTGCCAAAAATTAGCATAAGCTGTCATGACATCAAACATTACGGTATCCGTCATGACATTTAATGGTAATGGTAAGATGACAGTGATATATGGACAAAAGTATTGGCACACACTTCTTGATCATTGAATTTGGGTGTTTTATTTAGTCCCATTGACTGTAAAAAATCAAGCACTGAGTCATGCAGTATACCTTCACAAACATTTCTGAAAGAATGGTCCATTCAAAAGAGCTGAATTTGACGATGGTACTGTAATAGGGTGCCACCATTGCAACAAGTTAGCTTGAAAAATTTCTAGGGAACTAGGGAACAAAAACGGCAACAAAAACTGTGCACCAGGAGCTCCATAACATGGGTTTCCATGGCCAAGCAGTTACATGCAAGCCTTTCATCACCAAGCACAATATCAAGCATCAGATGGAGCTGTGTAAAGCACGCCACCTGGCAGTCTGGTGGATGAGTCTGGGTGTGGTGAATGTCAGGAGAACTGCAGTATAAACACTGTAAAGTTTGGTAGAGGAGGGATGATGCTATGGGGTCATTTTTCAGGGGTTGGGCTAGGCGTTTTAGTTCCAGTGAAGAGAAATCTTAATGCTTTAGCAGACCAAGACATTTTGGATAGTTGTATACTCCAACTTTTTGGGAACAGTTTAGGGAAGAACCTTATCTGTTCCAGCATGACTGAGCCCCAGTGCACAAAGCAAGGTCCATAAAGGCATGGCTGAGTGAGTTTGACGTGAAAGAACTTGACTGGCCCACATAGAGCCCTGACCTCAAATCAATTGAACACCCATAAGATGAACTAGAACAGAGATTGCGAGCCAGGCCTCTCATCCAACACCAGTATCTGACCTCAGAAGTGGTCATCTGAATGAATGGGTAAAAAGTCCCACAGACACACTTCAAAAAAGCTTGAAGAAAGCTTTCCAGACAAGTGGAGGCTGTCATAGCTGCAAAGGGGTGACCAACTCCATATTAATGCCTATGAATTATGAATGGCATGTCATAAAAGCTCCTGTACGTGCCCCAATACCTTTGTCCATATAGTGTATTACTGAACAAAATCTGTCATAACAGCTTAGGGCAGCAAATAACATCTGCCATAGCACATTTAAGGTACATTTATATTAGTGTTATGAAGGATGGCTCAAGAAGAGTGCTACCAAGTTATCCAAAAAAATTCAAATGCAAAAAAGGCATAGCATTTTCCATGACGTGACTTTGTATGTCACTGATGTGCTGCTTAACATTTTATCACCCCCACCTCAAAGCACCCCCCATCTGGCTGTAGAATTAGTCTGTTAAAAATTGAGAAAAAGAATAGCACTAAAATGAAACTGAAAGAGCACTTGTAGAAGATGTGTGTATGCGTGTTTCTTTTTCCTCTGTGTGTACATCCAAATTAATGGCAAGCCACAAGAGAGCACACAAACACATGATCCATTTTGCACTGCATTTTTGCAATAAACTTGGGAGGGCCCTAGTCCTCCTCTATGGGGGCCATTTAGGTTTATTAGCAAGGGCTCCAGTCTCCTCTGAAGATGGATAGTGTTGCTTATCATCTTTTTGTCCGCTGTTTGTCTTGGTTACGTGCATCCCTTGGTTAGCGTGCCACTAATGACCTTGAGATGGGCCCAGCACAGCTATGCATCAGCGTAATAGTGCCTCCCTCCGCCGGCGGCTAGCCAGCTAGCGTGGCAGGGATTTATCACACGCAACTAACTTGCATTGGGCTACATGGCAGTGATACATTCAGCTGCCAGATTGACCTTATCCTCAGGTATGCCGTCTGCCCATCTTCCCACCTGCCATCATTTTAAAACAAATACTGGCTAGTTCACACACGCCTTTAGTCCAGGCCTGCTCCCTGCTATCACATGGAAGCAAGATGCTAACTTTCTGTTTGTTTCATGGGAAGCAATTGCAAATATCACACTTAGAATTAGGTTGTGTAACAGCTAGCAAACGGTTGTGGGTCAGATGGAGGACACTAACAGAATAGGCTGTTCTGATTCTGTTCTGTTAGTCTTACATTTGCTTGTCACCTGGCTTGTCATTCTTTCTCTCCAACCCCTAATCATCCCCACCCCCTCACACATCCAACCCCCGCCCCCAAACACCAAAACTCAGTCCTGCTCCATCCCTGGGGGTCTGATGTAATCTAAGCCTGATGCTGGCGACTTGTGTAATACACTTGGCAGGTTTGTAACTCAGTAAAATAATGGCAGCTGCACGCCTGACAAGACAGGAAACCTATCAGCCAACTTCATTGATTACCTGCAAACTGGAGCGCAAGGGAAAGTCAAAAGAGATGGGGAGAAAAGAGGAGGGACGATGGAATGAAAGAGGAAGACGTAAGATAAGAGCACTGGATAAAGATTTGACAAGAGGAAATATTGAGAGAAGAGAGGGTAAAAAGATCAGCCCTACAGGCCTCCTCACCCACAGTATTTATGCTCATTCTTACTGTAATGCACACTACAACACTGGTGTTTACACCATAATAAAAATGAGTCCACTGTGCAAAGTTGCTCTGCAATTCACCAGGGCCAGAGAGGCAGAGGAACTGATGGGAAAGTGGAAATGATGCACAACAAATAGGGACAATTCACAGGTTTTTTATAGATCAGAAAAGACTCCAGTACACCCCAGTCAAAATTAAAAGGTAACCACCACTACATTTGTTATAAACATCCCCACTCACATCCTACAGCAGTGCTGAAGTTGCCTCTAAATGAGGTTTAACCCTATAAATAATACCAGGGACTTCAATGCAAATAACCATTTTGAGGGTTAAAGACAAGGAAAACCCCATCCTGATGGTCTTGGTTGTGATGAACATTTGATTCTACAGCTGGTTTTGGGTGGATTTTTGGGAAGGGTAGAAAGCTAAGAAGCCAAATATCTTCTTGTAGTAACTGCCTTCCACTCATCATGACAGCGAAGAGAATGGAAACTTAAACAACAGATGTCAACGACAAGCCAAAAGCTAACATTAGTAAGGAGGCTATCTAAATACTTTCAGTTTGGCATTTTGTCTTTGGCTGGAAGAGTAAAAGCTTGTCTCTGCCATCCACTTTGTGCTAAATAAAGGTAAAGAATTTTTTGTTTTTTACAATTTTCCTTGACGACGGAGTTATACTACTGTTAGATTGGTTGTATTTAAAGCACACATATCAGTGCCTGGTCTAGTAGTCAGGATTGGGTGGCACCACAGTGAATCCCAATGTGATGTAATTGCATAACGCATGTTGAATATTGTAGTGAGGGAACACTGAAGAATGAAAACAGTGACATTAAATCATGAATTCTGTAAAACTGATGAGGATGAGGGATATGATGCTGCATTGCAGTATTCTGCATAACAAGACAAATAACCTTCTAAAGCATAGCTTTAGGCTGGGATGCACCTTAAAGCTTAAGCTTAAAATAAAGCTGCCAAAGCATGTACTGTGGAGCAATGCTGGAGATCTATCCATCTGGAGTCCAGTTCCGATCACAATCCACCACACTTACTCCAGCTAATTAACTTCTTCAGAAGTCCTTGATTGACTGGATCAGACGTATTTGTGTTGGGTAAGCATGCAAGGTGCAGATTGGAACTAACCTCAGGAAGAAAATCCATTTCCAGGAGTGGGTTTGGTGACCACTGCTGTAGAAAAACCATCTTTGGTTCCTCAAAGAAACTTTCAAAGGATGATTCTTTAAATGAATTCTCTGCTGGTGATTGATTTCTGCACTGAATTTATGGGAAAATCTAGGCAAAATGTTGCTCTGTCATTGCTTTGGTTTCCCAGGTAGTTGTGTTGGTAGACTGTTGCTATGATAGCTCAGGTAGTTGCTAAGGTGCTAAGACATCCAGTCTATCAGTTTCATGTTGAATTCTGAAGAAACCTTTGCATGCTCCTGAATCAGAGAGCTTCACAAAGCCATCTGCACATCCTGTCCATGACACTTTCTGTTCTGTGTCCAAATTAGAAAAACCTCCCATCACATAAAAAACTTCCAGTATGGAATCCTGCTGATTTCCAGCTGAATGCATTCACTTTTTAAAATGGCAGAAATGGCCATGGTAAATCGCAACTATTGTAAGGACCTCATCGGCACCTTCGATCCACATCCAGAAGAGAAAGCCGCATAAATCCATTAAACGGAACTATCTTTGACCTTACACCCTGCCTCCTTCCTGTTTCCAAACACTTCACAATGCTGCCATGCTCTGAATGCACCTCAGCCAGCTGTGAAAAGACAAAGAGAGAGAAAAAAGCCTTTTCTTGTTTCTCTCTTGCCTGCGTTTCACTGGAGAGCAGTCACTTTGTCCTCGTCTGGTGCTCAATGGGAAAATAATGCAGACAGCATTGTGCTGAAACAGGCCTGGCATTTGCTAAAATGGGTCCTACTGTTTACAAATTGCAAATCAATATTAACGATCGAGCAGCGCCCCCCTTTCTCTGCTACTCACCAAGGCAAAGATGTCGCCCAGCAGGGAAGCAGAACTACAGGCACAAAATTCATACAACTACATGCACATACATAAGAGAAAAGACATTAAAGAGATCTGTGATTGTCTTACAGTAGAGCTCATTTCACTGGAGAATACAGCACTTTGCAAAAGTCACAGACCACCTCCATTTATGTAATCTTCAGTTATATCAGCCAATCTTTTTATCAGTAGATATTTCGGAGGAGATCATGTCTAAAAGAAAATCCTCTTGTATAAGGGAGGGAAACGTCAAAAGAAAATAAGAGAAAAACATGAGTTTCCAAAACCGGTGCTCAAACGATACAGAGGAAATTGGGCTCCTAACAACTGCACAAGTCGGGGTAGACCACCAGAACCTCCCCATCAGATTAAACCTTTCATCTTTGAGAGAGATGAGAAAATCAAGCTGCTTCGGATCTGAAAAAAAAAAACACAGGCGTTTCTGTCCATCCTTCCACTGTGAGAAGATGTCTCAGCACTATGGGTCTGAAAGGATGTGTAGCTGTTAAGAAAAGTAGTTTTAAATACTAAGGTCTAAATTTGGAATTGCCGTTACTTGGATTGTGAGAAGCAAAAAATACAACCAGTTTCTAAGACAGAACTTAGCCTTTTTTGGAAGCTGTAATAAAGGCAAAGTGTGGACAAACTAAATACTGGAAAAAAATATCCTATTTATTTGTTCATTTGTTTAGTTGTTGTTAATTTTCTGTATATGCTTTCAATTTTGTGCTTAATGGCTGTTGGCTGGAACTTAATTAAATGAAGTAAAAAATATTGCAACACAACCTCATTTGCAATGTATAATTGCCATTTCGCATATATTTACAATGTACTGCAGTGACAAAGATAATATTCTAAATATCTGAACACCTGCGTACACCATCAAACACAAACAAAGCAAACAAAACCTCCACTTGTCATGTTGAGTGGCATCAAGTCAGCTTAGCATTTTAAACTCTAGGAATTAGCTTCTGACCTCTCAGAGAAACAGACCACAGGATAAGATTGTGTGTTTACTGGTATGTACACACACAAATTGATCTGTTACTTTATTCATCGTCTCTGAGCTCGAGGGACGTCCATCCGGGTTAGCCTCCTTCTGCCGCAGATCGATGTATAACCCCCCCCAACAGTGGTGCACACAAACACACACACAAACAAAGCTACTTAATATCTTTCTATAGCAGATGGATACCTCTGTCTGTCAAAAGGAAGAGTATAGATGTGAGTTTTAAAACATAAATACCTCGAACGCCCCTGATCAAATGACACATTTAGTTGATTTTCTGAGTGAAAATAAGGTAAATGATCCTCTACTGGGAACACACTTCAATATGGCATTTATTTAGCTTTTTTGCACAATATCTCTTTAACAAGCTTAAAATATTGGGTAAAAAAGGCATAATATATAAAATGTACTGTAACGTTTGCACAAGCCAGAAGTGTGTTCACTGTAGAGGATGTATAACTTATTTTCACTTACAAAATCAACAAAACATGTCATTTGACCAGGGGCGTCCAAACTTTTGCGCATAACTCTGGGGGCATTGAAACTGTAAAACTGTTTAAATACCACATCAAACTCTTATTTTGAAAAGTGTTTGGAGTCTTTAAGCATAATTTTAGAAATTGTGTATTTTTGGGATGCAGTTCAATGCCAGTGATTGGCATCCCATTAACCAGACACTGCATAGCACAAAAGGAGAGGCTAGAGGGTGTAAATACATAAATCTTACTGTGGCAATGAGAAAAGCTAAAATGAAGCTGTAAAACATGATTTGAAAGGTGTTCTGAGACAGATAGGACGTGCTTTAAATGTGAAGGCCCAGGTAAATTAATTTTTTTCATACTGCTGACTGACTGCCTGCCATACTGATGAGGGTGCAGGATTTCTCTCCTTTAGCAGTAATGGGAAATGAAATCTAATTCTACATCTCCATCTCTGTCTCCGCCCAGAAGGGAGAGAGATTGCCACTCTGGAGGGGGGAATAAATAAATAAATCATAATTAAAAATACACTTCTATGATGGAGTCAAACAGTATATCAAACAATGTGTATAATAATTGTCATTAATAGTCAGATTACTGTCGATGACTGAGGGAATGTGAATATTTATACATACCGATGCTCGGAAAATCATGCCCCAGTCTAGTTTATTGCTATTCCACTTCAGTTCCTCTTGGATCAACATTAATAGGACATACAAAGCATGTTTTATTTGAGTTGCTGGCTGTATGTTCTTTTCAGTGCATTTGACCAAATTAACATCTAAGCTTCTTACTTTAGGTTCAGCAGGGTCATGATGTAGTTCCAAAGTTTCCACGTTCAAATGCACTCCTTAATACTGGAACTGAATTCAATTTGTGGAATTTTAATATTAATTTAATGAAAATTAAATTCTACCACACTGAAAATAGGTGGTGCAACTACACATTAATAAAAATATTGTCTAATCTTTGTTATTATTGTTGTCTGTTAAAGTCATTCACCACTTCTGGAAATGCATACAAACCAGTCTTTGTACTTAGACCCTCATATAAACCTTTGTAGTGAATTCAGGTTTATATATCGCTGTCGTCGGAACTAAACCTTGTATCTCCATTTTTGTCAGTTTTCAGTTTTTGACATAATTAGAAAATGCATGTTGGCCTTTATATTGTGTGTAAATGGACCAAAATAAATGGCCAAAATTGACTTGGAAAAAAGTCTGGTTGCATTGACTTACATTGAAAGTAATGTATGTTTTTCCTTCTCCTGTAATGTTACCATTTTGGAAATATGAGATTTTCTTCCGACAACAGCGATTTACATTTCTTTACATTACTTTTCTTAAGTAAATCAATCATTATTTTAAATATTTTCAATTTAAACCGCATGATGACCGCTGGGATTGGCTCCAGCACCCCCCGCGACCCTGTGGGAGAAGTGGCTTAGATTATGTATGTGTGTTTTCAGTTCACATTTGAGGAAATCAGAATTGTTGTGATTTTTTTTTAATACTACTCAGAAAACAAGCTGTACAATAATAACAGATACAAATAAATGCCCCCCCCCCCCCCATCCACTCTCACTTGGAAAAGTGAAAACATAGAAACAAAGATAAACACCATAAATCAAAGATAACTTAGTATTTACATCCATACATATATAGGTACACACCAGTGCCAACAAACCCCACCAACATATAGCTATAAAAATCCTGGAGTAAAGAGAGTGATGACATAAAAATGAATCTGCTGTCCTGTTCTAGCATGCATTAGGGTACATAGGTCTTCAGTACAAACTGGTTGAGCTATTCTTAGGTTCTAATCTGCACATATGGTTGAATGGTTGCACCACCTGACATATTTAGTCTTTGGAAGGTATGAATTTGAAGGTATGAAAATGTATTTATGTAAATAATTAGGTATTATGGAATGATGTGATATGTCATGCATTTATTGCATTACTTAATACAAAAATCATGTCAATCATGTCAAGTCATGTGCATATACTTTACTACTGCAGTCATAGCTGATGTAAAAAGCAGTGGTGATCTGTACTCAAAACATGTTTTAAAATGTATAGAATAAATAAATGAAAAAAATATATATATATTTTTCTTTCCATTATATATATATTATATGCTGTTCTATCCTTGAACCCCTATAATCATTATTTATATTGCTTATGTTGCAACAAGTTAGTTTGCAGGTCTGCAATGCATTTGAAAAGCAGCTGTAGAATTCAGCCGAGCGCAGACCGCATCACCTCTTGAACCTGGACATGCTTCCACATGGCGTCTAGCGGCATTGAATAGCATCCATGGTTTTCTCCATAGCTTCTGTATACATGTTGAGGGTAAAAGAAGGTATACATAATATACTGTTCAGCAGCCATCAAAGATGCCCAGCTGGCTGCAGGTTTCAGTGTGACTCATGCTAGTGCAAGTTCATTAAAGCCTATGAAATGGGCTTTAGCAGAAGTATGACTCACTGCAATTACTTGCAGTTAAAAGTGATATACTACTCAACTCACACATTTTCCATGCTTTAGTCCAAGTAATCATGCCACACACCAAGTTATTATTTTTCTGCTAATGGCCATGTTTGAGCCACTAGCACATAAAAGCATTAACATGTCCCTAGACATGCTAAGATGATACACGGGAAGAAAACGGATTAAGCAAATGTTATTTAATGCATGTACAGCATTGTGCAAAACTCAGAATGGGGGAAAAAAGCAGAAAACACATATTTAAGATAAATCTACACAGGCCCAACAGCTAAATACATAATATTGCGGTATTTAATGTGTCTGACTTTCACTTTTATTACAGCTTCCATTATTTTGGGAAGACACGTTTGCAGGTTTTCAAAGATATCTGCAGGGACATTTTTCCACACCTCCAAAGTTCATTGGTTGCATTTTCTGCTTCTCACAATCAAAGTAGTCCGAAACACATTCAGGGATGTTGAGGTCTGGACTGTGTGGTGGTCAGTCCAGCAGCTTTGTTTGATTAGCAAACATTCTTCTTTTTCATCTGTTTCTGTTTCCGCCTATCTCTTATAGATTTTGAATTTGTGGTGGTCTTCCAAGTTTTGCACAGTTGTTAGGAGTAGAAGGGTCTAGCTGCAGACATGCACTCTCAGCCTGACATGCACTGCCAGTTTTTTAAGATGTCAGTGCACAGTCTACTATGATAATGTTTTGTCAGTTTGAGTAAAAACAGTGAACCACATACTGTTAGGCTACATGAGTTACAGTGAATGGAATTTGTCATACTAATAGTAATGGAATTAAACAATATGGTAAATAACAAAATGAAACCCACATCAACAACAAGACATTGTGACAGGTTTATTAGCAGAAAAAGCAAACAGGCTACTGCTGAAACTCACGAAAAAAATATATGAACCCTTGTGCGGTGTTCGTGTTTTTGTTAATCTGATGGTCTGGTAGACCCGCTGCATTATAGGTTTGTAAAATCAATACAGCCATAAAAATGTATGTAAAAATATCATAGATGTTTAAAATATCACAATTGGCCAGCTTAGAGTTCTCCTTTAGCAGTTGTAGCCAGTCAGCAGTCTGTCCATGTTGTTCACAGCACCTCCACACTGTCATTCCTTATGGGCTCACCCCAACACCGCATGTGATACTAGAAAAGTGCATTTCCTGAAGGAAATGCGGAATGGTTGCGCAGTGGGTATTATGGAAGTCTATAGAAGGAACGAGGGATGAACAAACTACACACAGAGGAGCGTGGGTCAGTGTGGCAGTGAATTAGAGCTTGGAGACCGGCCCTGAATGAGTACATGTACTTTGGTGGCTGTGAGGAAACAGAAAGACTATTGCTTTTGTTGCAAAAAAAATGAATGGGACGCAATGAGAGAAACGAGGGATGAAAAAACAACATATATAGAGGAGTGCGGGTCAGTGTGGCTGTGGATTAGAGTTTGGGGATCTGCCCTTAGTAAGTATGTGCATTTTGACTCTGTTCGACAAAGGAAATGATAGCGCTTGGGTTCAGCCAAATATGAATGAGACTCTAAGGGAGGAAAATGGCATGAAAAAATGACACATAGAGGAGTGAGGGTCAGTATGGCTGTGGATTAGACCTTGTGGACTTGCCCTGAATGACTGCATTTTGGTGGCTATTAGGCAAAGGAAATAATGAGGCTTGGGTGGTGACCATGTGTGGACAGTGTGAAGTCATTGAAAACTGTGTTATTTTATATGTTCTTTGCAGAAAATGAGGAAAAGGCCAATGCATCTGAGGTTAAAATAATTATAAATTGCATAATTTTTCTCTTTTGGAAAACATTGAAAATGGGTCCCACAGACCCCAACATAACACAGGGGTTAAACAGAATTATCTAGCTATGTTTAGATGAGTATATGGTTATTGAGATTGAAAAAGAAAACTATGATGATGATGATACTATTTTAACATTCCTCTTGACTCGCCAGATGTTGTTGTTGGGCTGCTTCTGCCATTGAGGCACAGAGGGCATGTGCATGTGACGTCACTGGGCTGAGAGTGCACCTGGCTGAGTGTG